>NC_092736.1:11217558-11220058 GCF_047496885.1 Scyliorhinus torazame | reverse complement strand
TCGTCTGCATTTTTCGACACCCAAGTGGCCTTCGTGTAGTTGACGAAGAATCATCTGGCGCACACTGTGTGGAATGACGATCCTATGCGATTTCATAAGGACCCCGTCTATATTGGTGAGATCATCTCGCACATTATAAAACTGGGGGCACTGCCCTTTTAGCCACCCTTCCGTCATGTGGCGCATCACTCGCTGCAGCAGAGGGTCAGTCGCCGTCTCTGCGCGTATGTGGGCCAGACAAGGATCATCAGCTGGCATATTTGCTGCTGTCAGAGTCACGTGTGCCTCAATTTGACGCACGAACCCCTCCGCATCTGGTGGTGTGCTCACTGCTCGGGAAAGAGTGTCCGCCACTATGAGTTCCTTCCCCGGAGTGTAGATCAGTTCAAAATCGTACCTCCTGAGTTTGAGTAAGATGCGCTGGAGGCGAGGAGTCATGTCGTTCAGGTCTTTGTTAATGATGTTGACCAGGGGGCGGTGGTCAGTTTCGACCGTGAATCGTGGCAGGCCATACACATAGTCGTGGAACTTGTCCAGTCCAGTTAACAAGCCCAGGCATTCTTTTTCGATTTGCGCGTAGCGCTGTTCGGTAGGGGTCATGGCTCGTGAGGCATACGCAACCGGGGCCCATGATGACGTGCTGTCTTTTTGCAGGAGTACCGCTCCAATACCAGATTGGCTGGCGTCTGTTGAGATCTTTGTAGGGCGAGTCGCGTCAAAGAAGGCCAGCACTGGTGCCGTGACCAGTTTGTGCTTGAGCTCCTCCCATTCCTGCTGATGCGACTGGTGCCAGTTGAATTCCGTCGATTTTTTTACGAGATGGCGCATGTTTGTTGTATGAGAAGCCAGGTTGGGAATGAACTTCCCAAGGAAGTTGACCATGCCCAGGAATCTTAAGACAGCCTTCTTGTCAGCCGGTCGTGGCATGGCTGTGATGGCGCTAACCTTGTCTGCATCGGGACGGACCCCGGACCTTGAGATGTGGTCCCCGAGGAATTTCAGCTCCGTCTGGCCGAAAGCACACTTCGCACGGTTGAGACGCAGGCCATTTTGCCGTATGCGGGTGAAGACACGTCGAAGACGATGCATGTGTTCCTGCGGAGTGGTGGACCAAATGATGATATCGTCCACATATACACGTACCCCTTCGATGCCTTCCATCATCTGCTCCATAATGCGGTGGAATACTTCAGATGCCGAAATGATGCCGAATGGCATCCGGTTGTAGCAGAATCTGCCAAAAGGGGTGTTGAATGTGCATAGTCTTCGGCTGGCCGGGTCCAGTTGGATCTGCCAGAATCCTTTGGACGCATCCAATTTAGTGAATATGTTGGCTCGCGCCATCTCGCTGGTGAGGTCTTCTCGTTTCGGGATGGGATAGTGTTCCCGCATGATGTTGTTGTTCAGATCTTTTGGATCTATACATATACGGAGCTCGCCAGAGGGCTTCTTTACACAGACCATGGAGCTGACCCATGGCGTGGGCTCCGTGACCTTGGATAGGACCCCTTGGTCCTGAAGAATCTGCAGTTGTGCCTTGAGGCGGTCTTTGAGAGGCGCAGGAACCCTGCGAGGTGCGTGAACGACAGGGATGGCGTCCGGTCTGAGTCGAATCTTGTACGTGTGTGGCAATGTCCCCATGCCTTCAAAAACCTCCTGGTTGTGAGCGAGGAGGGAATGGAGATTCGCGTGGAACTCAGCATCCGGGAAGTCGGATATCTCATCTGGAGAGAGAGACATGATGCGCTGTACCAGGTGAAGGACCTTACACGCTTGTGCGCCCAGTAACGAGTCCTTTGATGAGCCCACAACTTCGAAGGGGAGTGTGGCCGTGTACCTCTTGTGAGTCACCTGTAGCTGGCAAGATCCTACGGACGGGATAACGTTCCCGTTATAGTCAACCATCTTAAGCCGGGATGGTGTGATGAGTGGTTTGACCTTCATGGCCTGGACTGCAGAGTAAGCAATCAGGTTGGCGGATGCGCCGGTGTCCAGACGGAAGGCGACGCGCGATCGGTTGACCGTCAGGGTGGCACACCACTCATCGTCTGGATTGATGGCATTGACCTTGTTGACGTCAATGACGGCAACTCTGAAGTCATCCTGGTCATCTGCATCACTTAACTGGAAGTCTTGATGCGTGGGCTGGACGGTCCTGACTCGTGTGCGAGGTTGTCGAGGATGCGCCGGATCCATGGGTTGAGCCGCACGACAGCGGGCTGCGTAGTGGCCTATCATGGCACATCTGTTGCACTGTTGGTATTTTGCAGGACATTGCCCTTTTAAGTGTAGACCTCCACACTTGCTGCACGTCATGACGTCACGGCGTTCGTTGCGCCACTGCGCATGCGCAGTGCGATCTTGCGGTGGGCGCGCCTGCGCAGTGCGTCCCTCGTTGTGGCCGTTATTCTTGGCGCGCACCTGCGCGGGAGACCGCGAAAAGCGCGGGAAGCGGCCGCTGTCGTCCGGGCCGTGGGGCGGGAAGAAATCGACGGCCTGG
>NC_092736.1:10990058-11210058 GCF_047496885.1 Scyliorhinus torazame | reverse complement strand
ACACACAGACACACCCACCCACCCACATGCAGACACACACACATGCAGGCACACAAACACGCACAGACACACCCACATACACACACAAACACACACACAAACACACACACAGACACACCCACATGCAGACACAAAGACACACATACAGACACACACATACAGACACACACATACAGACATACAGACACAGGCAGATACACACAGACACACACACATGCAGACACAAACATACACATACACACAAACACACGCAGACACATTTACGGACACACACACAAACACACTACACGCATGCACATACACACACACACACATACATATACAGATACACATACACACACATAGACACAGACACACAAACGATTACTCTGTGATGCTAACTTCATTACCTGGGGAATGAAAATGGTTCAGTCTCTGGGCTAATGGCTTCTGTCTAAGAGCGTCTATGAAGTGAGTGACTCACACAGACCAATCAACTCTTCACTAATCTCCTCAAACCGGGAATATGCTACAGAAAAATCAGCTTTAATCTGGTGGAAGTTTAAATTTTGGGAAACTGTGAGGCAGCTCTAGCCACTTACATTCCTAAACCTGGCACCCTCACACTGGGGTGACAAGACGCGCACAGTTGGGAGCCTTATGAGTCTGCCCTGATAATATGGGCTGCGGGTTTGTTCCATTTTAATACAATAATTTTGCTGCCCAAATAAATAGGTTAGGTAAAATAGCACAGCCCCTGGGTTTATGCAGAAGTGGTATTGTGCACACAAACAAAATAGTATTTGTGTGAGATTCCCCTGTTACATGGTAAGATCACAGTGATGTCATGCTATGGTGACATCATTGTGGAGCCATAGTTCAATGATGTCATTGTGATGTCATGCTATGGTGACATCATTGTGGTGCCATAGTTCAATGATGTCAATGTGATGTCATGCAATGGTGACATCATCATGGTGCCATAGTTCAATGATGTCGTTGTGATGTCATGCTATGGTGATATCGTCGTGGTATCATAGTTCAGTGGTGTCATCGTGATGTAATGCTCCAGCGATATCGTTCTGACATCATGCCCTGGTGATGTCTTGGCGATGTCATACTCCAGTGAAGTCACAGTGATGACATGCTCCATTGACGTGTCAATGACGTGATGCCCCAATGACATGGCAAGTGTGAATTGTGGGTGCTCACGATGTTCCTGGAACGTTGTCATACCACCCCCTAAAAAAAATAATTTCCACACAAAATAGTGTAGCCGGCAATAGATATTTCTCAGCATTTCAGAGTTCCAGTGACCTGGCCCATGATTCAGTCTGCCCAGCTGATGACTTCACAGAAGCACGACATCACGATGGCATCACTCAATCTTTGCATCATCATGTCACCTGATCATGATGTCGCAGTGACATCAGAGCAGTGTGATATCCAAAACTGTTGCCACGCTGAACTAGCGACTGGGCTCATTGCTCCCTGGGGCATGTGAAGGACAGGGACCACCAGCGAGTCTGCCTCAGATTCAGGTACAGATTTCATAATGGCAGTAATAGGGCAGCAAGAGGGAGGCACCGAGGCATCGCTGATGTCCCTTTCCCAGGGACCTAAACCTAACGATCAAAGCTCACTGAACACTATGTGACCCGGCTGAGATTTAAGGCTGCAAACTGCGTCTGTGAAAACGCAGCTTTGCCACTCACAGCCAATGCCGGGCGAAACTGCGCACATACCAGTGGTGATGGAATAATACTCGATCACGAGTGCAGCGCCTGCGGTGAAGATGGTAGCACAGTCCCGGCCCTGGAACAAGAAGGAATAATCCCAGATTGGTTGCTCCTGAGGGATGCCTGCGTGAGACACCTACGAAGAAAAATGAAGAAGATCCGTCGATCATCAGAAGAAACAACCAAAGAACTTGCATTTAAGTAGCGCCTGGATTTCCTCTAGCACTACACAAGAGAATGAAATACTTTTTCCATGTCGGAAACATGGCAACCAATTTAATAAAACTCCTGCTCAGACTGGTGTCATCTCTGCACATCTCCAAGACACAAAACGCAACAGCTCCACACACAAAGTTTAATTTGAAATGGCTTTCTGCGTTTACCTTCACCATCATATTTATAGTCTTGTACATCTTTCTAAGATAACATCGGGGCCAATGCAAAGTGATTCAAATCGCTGGCTTTGAAAGCAGACCGAGGCAGGCTAGTAGCACGGTTCAATTCCCGTAACAGCCTCCCCGAACGGGCGCTGGAATGTGGCGACTAGGGGCTTTTCACAGTAACTTCATTTGAAGCCTATTTGTGACAATAAGCAATTTTCATTTCATTTCACAGCAGCACAGTGGTTGCTTCACAGCTCCAGGGTCCCAGGTTCGATTCCCGGCTTGGGTCACTGACTGTGCGGAGTCTGGGTTCCCTCTGGGTGCTCCGGTTTCCTCCCACAGTCCAAAGGTGTGCAGGTTGGCTAGATTGGCCGTGCTAAATTGCCCCTTAGAGTCCAAAAAGGTTAGGTGGGGTTACTGGGTTATGGGGATAGGTTAAAAGTGTGGGCTTGGGTAGGGTGCTCTTTCCAAGAGCCGGTGCAGACTCGATGGGCCGAATGGCCTCCTTCTGCACTGTAAATTCTATGATTCTATATATGCTATGGTTTTCCAAACAGCCATTGTCCCTTTAAAAGCTCAGAATTTCATTCTTCTCATTTGAAGTGCGATCCTGTAACGATAATTAGAGAAAAACAAACAACGACAAAAAATAAAAGAATCAATATATTCACCGAGGAGCTGCTGAGGGTTGTCACTGCTGATCTTTCTTATCAAACTGCCATCAGCCTTGCCTTCGGGGACCCCGCTCCCAATGCGAAGCTGCTGCTTACCACCCGAGAAGCCCTCTCGCCTCAAGTAGTGATGGGCGGCCAGCCAAAATCTGTCGGCTACAGCCCACAGAAAGGGGTTATAGCTGAGGGCTTCAAAATATGAATCCACGCATTAGGGGCAGGAGGAGGCCACTCGGCCCCTCGAGCCTGCTCCGCCATTCAACAACATCACGGTGCAATCTGACTGTGGACCTCAACCCCACATTCCCCATCAAGAATCTATCGAGCTCTGCCTTAAAGATGTTGAAAGACTTTGGCGTAACCATTGGCTGGCACTGGGATCTTCCTGTGCTGTATTGTTCTTTGTTCCTAAGGGTTTTTGCCAAGGGTGGTATCATGGCCAGTACAGGCTTGGAGGGCTGAAGGGCCTGTTCCTGTGCTGCATTGTTCTTTGTTCCGGCTCACCACTGTCAACGAATTTAACACAGAAACATCAAAAATAGGAGCAGGAGGAGGCCATTCGGCCCTTCGAGCCTGCTGCGCCATGCATTATGATCATGGCTGATCATCCAACTCCATAGCCTGATTCCCCCCCGCCCCATATCTTTAGACCGTGACCGCTGGACCGAGACATCTGACTATCGAGAACATCCTCCCTGCAGCTACACTCTCTGCTCCTGCTAGAATTTGATAGGTTTCTATGAGATCCCCCCCTCATTCTTCTGAACGCGAGCGAATACAATCCGAACCGATTCGATCTCTCCTCGTTCATCAGCCCCGCTATCCCAGGAGTCAGCATTTGCCTTCCTAAGTGCCGACTGAACCTGCACGTTAACCTTAAGAGAATCCTGAATTAGGACATCAGTAGGGTGGAGCTTCTCTACGTAGAGACTCCATTGTCAAAAAAAATGTTTCGCTCCATAGAGGGAACAGATATGAACAATTTTGATTTGACGCAAGGTAAGATGGTGTATCATTAATTACAGCCCATATCGAACCTCAGAATGCACGAAGCAGATGGGAAAAATGAGCCACAGCTATTCCAACCCCAACTCGGAACATTCCGGAAACACCTCGCATACTGAAGCATTCAGAACTGTGCAGTCCTTCCATTATTCTACACTTTATTTTCATTTTAATCATTGTCTAAAGCTATGTTATGAATAATGATTACTTGCTGTATTTGCTCATGTATTTGCTTTGTTTGGCCCCTTGTTCCGCACTGTAACCAATCATTGTTTGTCGATGTACCATTTGTCAATGTTCTCTGTTGATTATTCTTGTGTCTACTACGTGCGCACTGTGTACGTTCCCTCGGCCGCAGAAAAATACTTTTCACCGTACTTCGGTACATGTGACAATAAATCAAATCAAGTCAAAATCGTCGTCACAATTCGCTACATGCCACCGGCCGGCAAGGTGGCACAGTGGTTAGCGCTGTTTCCTCACAGCGCCATGGACCCGGGTTCGATTCCAGCCTCGGGCGACTGTCTTTGTGGGGATTGTACATCCTCCTTGTGTTTGCATCCATCGGGTGCTCCGGTTACCTCCCACAGTCCAAAGATGTGCAGGTTAGGTGGATTGGCCATGATAAATTGCCCCTTGGTGTCCAAAGGTTAGGTGGGGCTACGGGGATAGGGCAGGGGAGTGGGCCTTGGCGGGGTGCTCTTTCGGGAGTGTCGGTGAAGACTCGATGGGCGGAACAAACTCCTTCTGCTCTGTAGGGATTCTACGATTTTCACTCTCCAATCAAATAATGATCCATCTCTCTATCCATCTGGATTCTAGACCTTGAATTATCTGGAAGAGCAGCCAATGTTTCAGTTTGTTAACCATAGAAACTAGAAACCGCAGAAAATCTATGCGGCAGGCCATTCGGCCCATCAAACTGTTATTACTGGTCTCAGGTGAGAGCGCACATTACACAGTAAAGTGCTCGAACGACGTACGGTTAAGGAAGATCGGATGAAGAGGAGCTAAAGGAGGTTAATTCACTCTGTTACACCTGCAAAGTAATTCCGTCACATCAAGGTACGGGCGCATCTTTTAAAGTAGATAGCCCGTCTTTTCTTGATGGGTTTTCTTTTGGAGGAGAGGAGCTACAATCTCCGCAGAAAATACCCTCTAATTGACCTCAGGATGGGGATTACTCGGCATTGTCTCTTTATGGCTTCGCCTGCTATCCTTTTACTGCACCCAGGGCAGGATTAACTCACTCAATGCACTGATTCAGATGATAGATTTGTGCATCTACCCTCCAAAGTATCATAAATGTCACTTTGTTAGTGAACGGGTCTTTATCAGAATCTCTGTGAAAGACTCTGTGGGGAAAGCCCTTATCCACCGACAGCCACCATCACTAACTCATCAATCACCCTTTATAACGCAACCTGGGAGCTGTGCGACTTTTCAAGAGTCTCAGATTATTAATTCCTTTTAAAGCAATGCTGATGTTTCTCTTCATTTCACTCACACACCGGGACCTCGGCCAGCTCTGGGAAAGGGACTCGATTCTGCAGGTTTCAGCACCAAACGGTGAGTCTTTCCTTCTTGTGCCAGGCATTGTGGGCAGACGGAGCTCAGATACAGATCAGCCATGATCTACCTCAAGGGCTGAATGACCTCCTTCTGCCCCTATGTTGGTGTGCGGTCAATTATTAATTTTAAAACTGAGATTGATAAGTAGTTTTTTAACCAAAGGTACTGAGGGATATGGGGCATAGCGGGGGTTATGTGGAGTTAAGCCAGGGTCTCATTGTACGGTTGGAACAAGCTCGAGGGGCTGAATGACCTCCTCCTGTTCAGAGCAGCACGGTAGCACTGTTGCTTCACAGCGCCAGGATTCCAGGTTCGATTCCCAGCTTGGGTCACTTTCTGTGCGGAGTCTGCACGTTCTCCCCGTGTCTGCGTGGGTTTCCTCCGGGTGCTCCGGTTTCCTCCCACAAGTCCCGAAAGACGTGCTGTTAGGTGAATTGGACATTCTGAACTCTCCCTCTGTGTACCCGAACAGGCGCCGGAATGTGGCGACTAGGGGATTTTCACAGTAACTTCATTGCAGTGTTAATGTAAGCCTACTTGTGACAATAAAGATTACTTTTGATATTCCCAATGAAACTGGATCGTTGTAAACTCAGGGTGGTAGATTATGTTGTTGCAGACATGACTGCCTCACCGCTAACCGCACCAACAGGACATTTTACCACCTCCGCCACCAAACATCCTGTGGCCCTCTTTACGTGAGATGTGCTTTAAGCAGGAACGCAATGATGATTTACGGTAGCGCGGGGAAGTGATGTAGCGATAGTCCAGAAGGATTGGCCGGAATTCTCCGGCCGTTGGGATTCCCGTTTCCCTCCGGCAGCTCAGCCTCGAGTTTCCCAGCGGCGCGGCTGAGCTGCCATTGACACGGCGGGTCGAGAGAATCCCGCCTCCAGCCAACGGCACGCCTCCGAGAACCACGCGGCTGGGAGACGGGAGAATCCGGCCCATGGACATACTGAGCAGGATCAGCTCTCCTGTTTTGCGGCTTTTCCGGAATGCAATCCCATTAAGAAATGTGTAAACCTGAGACGGTGAGCGGAATATTCATGAAATCCTTTCCAGAAAACAAATCGCACGTCAACTCGACAAGTCGGCTGAAAAAGCACGAGTAAGGCAGAAATCAATCTTGCCCTAACAATAATTACCATTGACCTCTCGAGCAATGTGTGTATTTCAAAACAGCATAAATACCGGCTAGCCCTGGCTGTAAAAACCAAGATCCATTTCTGAGCATAAAGGTTGTTTTTTTAATGAATAATTTGTTGCCGTGTGTCCCTTGGCTTTTCCCTCCTGTTTCCTGCCTGCTCAAGTCTCTTGTAGTAACTGGAAGTGACGGGTGAGCAGGGAACTACATCTCCCTGGAATGCTACCATTAGGCACCCCAACCAGTTTTGGCTGTGGCTGGAATACTGTCTTCCTTCCCTCGCCCTCGCCCCGCACCCCGAACAACCAAACGCCCATCGAGTCCCCGTGTTGAAGGGTTAATGAACCTCGCCGGCCATCACACAAGGTCGACAGTTTAGGGGTCTCCCTGCTGAGTCAAGCAGACACAGCAGTAGGTAAGAAGGAGTGCCTGAGTTGGCTGACCTCAGCCCGAGCTCTCGTGGCGAGACTCTGCTGTCACAAGTTATGGGGCGGGATTCTCCGGTCCCGCGGCCGGCCAATGGGATTTCCCATTGCGGCCACCCCCACGCTGTCGGGGAACCCGGTGAACGTGGGTGCACTGCCGGGGAAGCGGAAGATCCCGCTGATGATCTCAGTTGGGCCCAGTCTGCAAGAATCATAGAAACCCTACAGCACAGAAGGAGGCCCGTCTGCACCAACCCCCCCCCCCCCCCCGAAAGAACGATCTACCTCAGCCCACTCCCCCACCTAACCCCGTAACCTAACCCACACATCCTTTGGACGCTAAGGGGAAATTTAGTGTGGCCAATCCATCTTTGGACTGTGGGAGGAAACCGGAGCACCCGGAGGAAACCCACGCACACACGGGGAGGACGCGCAGACTCCGCACAGTCACCCGAGGCTGGAATTGAACCCGGGTCCCTGGGGCTTTCAGGCAGCGGTGCTAACCACTGTGCCACCTTGCCACCCTGGTCAAACGTTGTTCCCTCAACCGAAAGCACCAAAATCAGATTCACCAGTCAGCCATCTCCCTGCTTGTGAGGGACACTTATCACGGGCTCCGTTGTGTGAGCCGCGGGAGCCGCATTACGTACTATGCAAATGGTAATATTAAAAATTTCAGATCTTCCTCTCCAGTGGATCTGACCCCACGCAATCGGTGACCACACTGGGCGGGCGAGGATGGAGACCACGTCCTCAGCTGGAGGCTAATTCTGGATCTGCAGTGGGGTGTGTTGGATTGCCCGGGTACCGTGAAGAAGGGATGGTCACCCAGTAGGGGGAGCACATTCCCACAGAGGCCGGAGACAATCACGGACTACAACCCGGGGATGTCCAGCCTCCATTAGCAGCGAGCGTGGGAGTTGGGCGGTTAGTTTTCTCCCGCTAGATTGATCGCACCCATCTGTCACCAAACCCGTCACAGGCGGGTTAAGAGAATTCAGCCCTGGATTATGACGTTAAAAGCCCATATTGTACTTTTAGTGCAGGTACCGTCTCCACAGTGTGAAACCCACCTGTCAACATCCAACTCCTACTCGCTCAATTCCTTTGCTTTAAATTTTAGAGTACCCAATTATTTTTTTCTGATTAAGGGGCAATTTAGCCTGGCCAATCCACCTATCCTGCACATCTTTGGGTTGTGCGATGAAACCCATGCAGACACGGGGTGAATGTGCAAACTCCACACGGATAGGGCAGCACGGTGGTGCAGTGGTTAGCACTGCAGCCTCACGGCGCCGAGGTCCCAGGTTCGATCCCTGCTCTGGGTCACTGTCCGTGTGGAGTTTGCACATTCTCCCCGTGTTTGCGTGGGTTTCGCCCCCACAACCCAAAGATGTGCAGGGCAGGTGGATTGGCCACGCTAAATCGGCCCTTAATTGAATTGGGTACTCTAAATTTATTTTTTTAAACTCCACACGGACAGTGACCCAGGGCCGGGATTCGAACCCGGGTCCTCAACGCTGTAGGCAGCAGTGCTAACCACTGTACCACTTGTGGCCCTCTACTAGCTCAATTCTGATTGGCTCCTTCAATTCCTCTGCAATAGGCTAACACAAGTCAGCTGACCGTGGCGCAGCCCAAGGATTCGATTAGGTGAGAGTGTAAATAATTCCAAAGCCCTTGAGAAATTACTCCTTTTTCTCTTTCAACACTTCAAGAGCTGGCCAATCTCTGCAGAGAATCACTTGCCAACAACAATGTGTATTATTTATAGGGACATTAATGTAGTAAAACACTAGTTGTAGTTGTAGTATGTAGTTTTAGAAGACAAAATTCTGACCCCAAGCCAAGCATAAGGAGATACTGGGACAGATGACTAAAAGCCTGGTCAAAGTGGAAAGTTTTAAGGAGTGTCGTAAAGACAGGGATAGGGACGTAGAAAGATGGAGAGGTTTAGGGAGGGAATTTCGGGGCTTGGGGTCCAGTTGTTTCCACGAAAGAGGGAAAGAGAGTAAGCCAGCAATCAAAGTGAAACCAAGATACTGGCGTAGCATTTCCGTTGTGCTCCCTGCGGAACCTCGGATTCTCTGGCAGCGATAGAGCGGCTTGGAAAGGTCAGGGCCCTTCACATCTCAACAGTCCCAAGCCCACTGCGGCACCTGGGCACCAGTCCTACCTGTGGGTGACCTTGGCTGGTGTGATGAAGAACATCAAAAAGGGACCGGTGTAGGCTCGGGTACTTTATTGTGGTGGTACTAATGCCGGCCAACCAGGGAGTCTTCATCAATATTGCATCTCTGTTGAAAAATACACACGTATATTAATATCTGTAATGTCGATCATATCTTTTTCATTAAATAACCCACCATTGGTATCCATTCGGTCAGGTCCACCTGTGTGGCTCACACTTTGCCATCCAGTTCACTACTCCCAGACATTGACCCTCATTAACTCACCCACCCCCCCAACTTTCATTCACTCCTTGTGCGGAAGGAGCTTGGCTCTTCTGCCACCTGGGCTTAAATTCGGGCCAGTGAATGCCAAGCTGTGCCTCCATTACTTATTGATCGGCTCCACAGTTTCCATCGGTCCACTCGCCTTTGATGGGGCCCTGGCCCCTCAACTAGTTTTCTGAACTAATGCACGTCAATCCACAGGCAGACGTCATGAATAATATAACGGTGCTTCGCAAGGTGGGCTCATTGATTTTAATTGCAAAGCGGAGGTGAAGGGCTAAGGCCCTCATCAAAGGTGTGAAGACTAACAAAGCACTCGGGATTGATCCTTGCCTGGTGTTCACCTCATGGCTGGTTTCCCAATTTCAGCCCCATTATCAAGGCCGAGGGATATAGAGAGAGGGGGGAAAAGGAACAAAAAGAGAGACAGAGAGAGAGAGAGATACAGAGGGTGATTCAGAGAGAGAGAAACAGAGGGAGACGGACAGAGAGAGAAAGAGGAATGGAAGGAGAGACAGACAGAGAGAGAGAGATACAGAGGGCGATTCAGAGAGAGTGAGAAAACAGAGGGAGACAGAGAGAGACAGAAAGAGGAATGGAAGGAGAGACAGACAGAGAGAGAGAAAGAGGTACAGAGGACGATTGAGAGAGAAACAGAGGGAGAGGCAGAGGGAGGAAAACAGAGAGAGAGGTAGATATAGAGAGATAGAGATAGGCTAATTGATGCTGGTAAATTATTAAAGTGAATCCTTTAACCAACTGGTAGAAACCGTCAAAGTCATGTCCCGATTATAGTGTCACCATCTCCATGGCAATGATTGGAAATATTAGCGTCCATGTGGCTATAATGTACTCAGACACCATGACAACCACTGCCAGTTAGTTAAAACTGCAGACAGAACGATTCTGAGAACTCAAAAGTGGTGCTGGCCTCTAGCTGTAAGTGCCGATGGGTGAGTGGCAGTCAAAGGTGTGAGTCTCGATGGGGAAGAGGGACAGAAGAATCTCAGAGCACAAATGTATCAATCACTAAAAGTTGCACCACAGGGGAGCAAAGTCAGGGAATAAAGACAAACCCAAGCATTCGGTTTTATATCCAGTGGAATAGAATTGGAAAGTCATGAAGTTTTGTTAAAGTAGTATCGAATCTTGGTCAGACCACACACGGTTCTGGTCAACAGTGGGTCTTCCCCCAGGGTCAAGTATCCTGGGGGTGGAAGTCCCGCCCATTGAGTGTTGCTGGCCAATCAGAAGCTGGCAGCTCTTACTGTACGCACCTAGCCAGGCCTCAGATCGAAGAGGGGCCCAGGTGGGTGATGGTGGGAAGCGGTGGGGAATGTTGAGGAGGAAGTGGGTGGAGACAGCTCGGGCAGCCCCCAGCAGCCCCCCCCCCCCCTGGCGTCTTCCCAAAGCCCCACCCCTCGCTCAGGCAGTGAGTACCTTCTGACAAAGGAATGCACAGGCGGCACAGGGGCTAGCACGGCTGCCTCACAGCGGCAGGGTCCTAGGTTTAATTCCGGCCTCGGGTGACTGTCTGTGTGGAGTTTGCACTTTCTCCCCGTGTCTGCGTGGGGTTCCTCCCACAGTCCAAAGGTGTGCAGGGTAAGTGGATTGACCACGATAAATTTCCCCTTAGTGTCCAAAAGGTTAGGTGGGGGTACAGTGTTACGAGGATTGGATGGAGGCGTGGGCTTAAGCTTAAATAGGGTGCTCTTTCCAAGGGCCGGTGCAGACCCGATGGGCCGAATGGCCTCTTTATGCACTGTAAATCCTATGATTCTATGATTCGATGACTACTCCCCCCACCTCCGTACCCTCCCCACCTTGGAGAGCCCGTAAGCAAACAGGTCAGGTTTTGTTTCTCCCATTTGCTGACGGGTTGATGCCAGCTGCAATGGAGATGTGCTCAAGTGGGCATTGATTGTCCACTCAGGATCCTCAATTAGCGGCAGGGCGGGAGGGCATTCCCGCTGTGTACTTAATCAGGGCAGAGGCGGGAAAGTGGCAGCATCCCCACTTGTCACCCTTCCGCCCGATTGCCACTCCACCGCCAAACGCACTATTGGGGGGGGGTGGGGGGAAGAATCTGCCCCATATTCTAATTAGGATATAGAGGCAGTGCAGAGGGTGCAGAGAAGATGTACAAGGGTGATCCCAGAAATGTGTGGGTAAACGTATCAGGAAAGGGTTGGCAGGCCGGGGGCTGTAACGGGGACCGAATAGAGGTGTCTAGAATTGTGAACGGTTTTGATAGAGAGGAGACAGAGAGAATGTTTCCACTTGTGGAGGAAGACCATATCTAAAGGCCACCAACATAAGAGAATCAGAAAGCAATCCAATGGGGAATTCAGAATAAACCTTTCCACCCAGAGAGAATGTAGAACTCGCTACCACACTGAGTGGTTAAAGCGAATGGTACCAACATTCAAGAGGAAACCAGAGAAACAAGTGAGGGAGAAGGGAATAGAAGGTTACGATGCTCGACTCATATCAGAACTATGGGAAGAGGCTCGAGTAGAGCACTAGTATGGGCTGGATGGGCAGAATGCACTTTGTCTGTGCTCTACACCCTATGTAATCTGATGCAAAACACCCTTCACTCCCAATTTTGAGCCTTTTACAATCAAATGAGCACTACAACACATTTCAGAGTCTTCATCCAACAATTTGTGAATGCTGCAGTCAGATTTCACCAAGTGAATATGGATTATCGCAATGTAAAAGCTTACTTGTAGGATTCATAGTCAGGCACTATCCTGGCCACCGCAAGGAGGGGGCCCACGGGGTCCTTCAATGGGTTCTCCACAGCTCGAAGCAGAACCTGAAAGCAACGTGAAACCGATTGGTACCAGTTACACGGCTATTGCGATATCCCCATCGATCCTGAAACCTCGTCTAGACTCCGTAGCCCCGTGGGTTCATCACGAAAAGTTGATTGTGTGTGTTTGGCATTCTCTGTTAGATTTCCAGTTGCCTCTCAGGCCATCGACTTCATCAGTCTCCAGGGAGACCTCGGGGGAGTGGGAAGGCGAGGCGGGGGGAGCAGGGGGTGGGGTGGTCATCCCGTCCTCTTTGTGAGTCTCGGCAGGCCCATGCAGGGAAAGATTCCCAAGCTCAGGGTTACGGACCATGGCCAATGATGGAACACTCAACCTTGAGTGGTGATGGCGGAGTGAGAATTCCGAGGGATAACGGCTGCTTACAGATGGAGGAGGATCCTTTGGGAAGAGGACTGGTGCTCCCTTTGAGTACACATGAGGAAGGCAATGGGAATCCACCTCCTGTCGCCTTTTCCCTGGTCACACTGCTCATTGAAGTTGAAAATGGGAGGGTCTTCGGGGCGACTGAAGAGGAAAGTGCAGAACCTCAAGGTATGGAGGGATGAACTGAAGACCTTCCCTTAGAGGTAATCACTATGACAACTCCATCAATCTACCGCCTTTATGAAGCCCTCACATATGGGCGCCAATTTTAAGTTGAGGGACGTTTGAAATGGGAGCGGTTCTGAGCAGGTGTGGGAATTGAACTCCTGTGCAGAGTTCAGAGGCTACCTTGATTCCTGCGGGTCCTTTAAATGGCTGTCTGTCTGGGGAGACTCACAGGAGTGGCTTCATCAGCAGTGGGAGTGGGAATTGGGACAATAGGGGTTGCCATGGGGAACCGGACAAATGGTGCCAACTTAATGGTGGTTATGGGCAGGGGGATGAGCTAACTCAGGCGCAAGAGCTGAAGGAAAGGGGGCAGGGGGCAGGCAACTGGGAAAGGCCCAAGGAATCCTTATAGGCTGAGGCCTACCGGGAATTCATACTGTAAATTTTTAAAAAGGGAAAACGGAACTTGGCCTCTTCTAGCCACCCCTCCAGCTTTCCGGGTGGCACAACCCCTGTGATGTTATCAAGCCCCAAAATGATAAGCAAGGCACCTCGCTCTGTCTGGACTAACCTGCGTCTAAATACTGCCTGTTTAAACTGGGTGGAAATGCAGTTCACTACCCACACACCCCATTCCAGCACCATTTTGAGGGACCCCTCCCATCCCATCCACCTCAGGTGTAAAGGCCTGTATGATGACATGTGCGCGTACAACAATGATGTATATTTATATAACACCGTTAGCGAAATGCCCCAGCGTCCTTCATCAGAGGAGTGTTGTAAAAGTATGATAATTAGCCACATCGTTTTGGTTCAGGTGATCAAAAGATTGGTCAAAGTGCTCGGTTTTGAGCAGCAGCTTAAAAAGCGAGGTGGGGGTGGGGGGGGGGGTGTATGTGTATGTGTGTGTGTGTGTGTGTGTGTGTGTGTGTGTGTAGGGAGGGAACTCCAAGGACCGGGGCCTGGTCCGGCCGCCAATGGTGCAGCCATTCTAATTGGGACGTTTCGGTGTTCCTGCCCAGACTCTTTCCCACCAGAACCCGGTTGGGAATGGCATTGGGAATCGATCCTCAGCTTCCCCGTTGCTGTGTTGGTGGAATGGCCACGGTCAAATCTTCCCTTCCCCATCCCCCTCGGCCGTCCTCCCCTGAAGCCGATGGCAAGCGTTGCAGAGCCACGGGGGGTCGGTCGGCCGCCGGCCGTCGTGAGGATCCCCCGTCTGCCGCGCAAAGAAAAGATACCGCGGGCCAGCTTAAGCATTGGGCGGCACGGTAGCACAGTGGTTGGCGCTGTTGCTTCACAGCTCCAGGGTCTCAGGTTCGACTCCCGGCTTGGGTCACTCTCTGTGCGGAGTCTGCACGTTCTCCCCGTGTCTGCGTGGGTTTCCTCTGGGTGCTCCGGTTTCCTCCCACAAGTCCCGCAAGACGTGCTTGTTGGGTGAATTGGACATTCCGAATTCTCCCTCCGTGTATCCGAACAGGCGCCGGAATGTGGCGGCGAGGGGATTTTCACAGTAATTTCATTGCAGAGTTAATGTAAACCTTTTTGTGACACTAATAAAGATTATTGTTATTATTATTCAGCCGAGAGAGCACTTTGTGACAGAATCTGCAATGCTTTGAATGCCTTGATTGCCACGGCAGCACAGAAGTCATCAGGCATAGGTCCGGAGCTGGGTGGAGGGGTGGGGTGGTGGTGGTAGAGGCAGGGGCTGAAATTACACTGTGGGAACACACACACACAAGGCTGAACATGTCTATCTTAAACTCTTCCCTCTCTGCTATATTTTCAGGAGCCATTAACCCAGCATTTGAAATGAGATAATACCTTCTCTGAAACAGGGAAGAGGGTTCCATGAACCTGCCATGTTTTAATAATCAGCCTCCTCCCTAAATGCATACATTAATATTAATATCCTTTGAGTGACATATGCTCTGTTCGGATTTCTAAATATGTGTTTAGTGTCATTGCATCTGTGAGTAAGGTCGGGTTATTGCGGACAAATGGAGTAACGTAGGTTACCCCAGGAGTCCTCCCCTCCCCTGATTCATGTCAGAATTCCCCGCATCCTTAACAAAAACAAATAAATCTTTTGTCCCCGCACATTCCAGGTCCCACCTCAAAGCCGGTGAATGCGAAGTCTTCTTGACGAGGGATGATGCAGCCTTTTCGAACGATGGTGATGTACAATCGAACGCCAGACGGGACGCCAGGGTGGGGCTGAGGAGGCAGAAAGAGACCAACACGAAATTTCAAGACACCCTAGGACACAGGGATGAATCCCACCGCGAGTCCTAAAAGGAGAGCCTCGTATTATCGACAATGCGGGATGAATGAGCCCCAAAGGTGAAGGGGAAACCGTCTTGTTGTCATTAATACTCACCTCTGCAAAGAATAGCTGAGGTCAGTAGCGTAGATGAATTGAAGGGGCAGCTAGACAAACAGATGAGGGAGAAAGGAATAGGGGGATATACTATTAGGATTAGACGAGGTGGGGTGGGTGGAGATTTGCATGGAGCATAAACACTGGCATACACTAATTGGGCCACATGATCTGTTTCTGTGCTGTACATTCTATGTAATGTTGGGTTCCCATGACCTGAAAAGAACCCCACCATTGTGTGTCAAAAACTTTATCCTTTTTGCTATTTTTTTTTAACTGGGCTTTTCTGCTGGTCAAAAGAAAAGATGGCTGCCACAAGTCGCCTGACCACAGGGTTTGCCCTTTTTCTGGGAGTAAAACCCAAGGGGTGTCAAGAACAAACAGTTTCTTCTCTCAGCTTCTGGATTTTCACAAACCCTTTGTAATCAACGTAAGCAGAGGAAGTGCAGCTGAACTGGTTCCCGCATCCTGAACTATGGGAAAAGAGGGAGACCAAAACTTATTATGTTGGAAGAGATGCTAACTACCACCGCATCTCTCTCCGAAGGAATAACAATGGAACTCTGGCCAAAAGCAGAGAAACTCATTGTTAAGCTGCAATTAACCAGTAATTGGCCGTGTCACATGACACGGTCCTTTTGGACAGTTTTAATATCGCATCTTTGGACCTCAGAGCCAGCCTGCTGCTTTAACATCCAACTGGTGAGCCACAAAGAAACAGACTCCCCAGGCAGAACAACATACCCATCTATCCTGACTCATACCATCACCTACAGAACCGACTCTGTCTGCGTGTACCTACTTCACCTTGCTGCATCAGCCCCTACTGAAAAAAGCTAATCCTACAACTCCCGACCTCGAATGCTTACATGCAAAAACTCCTCATTGGACTCTGGAACGCACATGAACTAATATTAGCACAGGGCTAAAGAGCTGGCTTTGAAAGCAGACCAAGACAAGCCAGCAGCACAGTTCAATTCCCGTACCAGCCTCCCCGAACAGGCGCCGGGATGTGACGACTAGGGGCTTTTCACAGTAACTTCATTTGAAGCCTACTTGTGACAATAAGCGATTTTCATTTTCATTTTTTCATTTCTGCGGTTTCTTGTAAAACTCCTTTTCTCTATTCCCCCCACAACCCCCCCCCCACTTTACTGATTCTGTGTTTGTGTGCATTTGATGGAGTTGCTAACACCCCTTGACTGGGTGTTGAATGTGAAAAATAAACTAACCCTCCGAGTTAATCCTAACTCAAGTTTGCTGTGGATTATGAATGAATTAAGTCACAAACTGAGGGGTGGGGAAAACATGCCTCTGCCAATTTTTAAAAACTAATTCCGAACATTTGCTTGCAGACAGGCAGTAAGAATAAATAAGTGCAGTCTGAATGTTTCTCCCCTATCCTTAACAGTAATTATAAATCAGTATTGAGTCTCTTCAACCATTTTAGAAAAGGCAATTTCTCAGATTATTTCTAAAGCCTTTCTGCAAATATAAATTCGAGCACACTTCAGGAATCCGCAGAGAGATCCTTATCTGAAAGGTAGTCTCACATTAAAGAAACAACTTGCATAACAACTTGTTAACTTTGCCAACATCCCAAAGGTTTTCACAAGGGGGAAGTGCATACCGGCGAGGAGCAGTGGAGAGGTTAAGGGGAGCATTGCATCCTCTCTCTGCTCCCTGGAGGGACTTAGGGCGCCAAGGTTTAGGAAGAAAGTTCCAGAGTGTGCAGCCAAAGCAGCTGAAAAGGCGAAGGATGGCAGAGTGGTTAGCACTGCCGCCTCACAGTGCCAGGGACCCTGGTTCAATTCCGGCCTGGGGTCACTGTGTGGAGTTTGCATGTTCTCCCCGTGTTTCCGTGAGTCTTGCCCCACAGCCCAGAAAGATTTGGTCGGTGGATTGGCCTGGCTAAATTGTCCCTTAATTGGAAAAAAATAATTGGCTAGTCTAAAGACAAAATTTTTTTAAAAATCAAACTATTACTCCCATTGAAAGAGCAGGATAAAAGATCTTGAATTTAAATAATGCCTTTTATATCCGCAAGTCACCCCAAAGCATTTTGCATTCACTTTAGAAGTGTTAACTGTTCAAATGTAAGAAATGTTTGAGCCAACTTGTGCACAGTAAGCTCCCTCAAACTACTATGAGGTGAGTGGCTAGATTTTCATTGACCAGAACACCGGGGAGGGCGTCATTGTTCTTCCTCGAATAACGCAGAGGGGATTTTTCACATCCACCTACCTGTATCAGCTCAATGTGGTAATGATGAAACATCTGCAGGTAGGTGACAGGCACACGGTAACTGGCCAACAGTTCCTTGGTTCTGCTGTCCGCAATGTTCAGGACCACCACTGGGGGGGTGATGAGAAAAAGACAAGAAAATGATCTGGGTTTACATTTGTGAAAGTGGTGAACTCAGCCGAAGGGTGCAAACAATTTTGCACTAATGTCCAGTGTATTGGTCTGTATCCTCCTGCCTCCAACCTATTTACCTATTTTCAGTGAGGCAACATCCAAGCGCGGAGTGGTGTAGTGTGTTGAAAATTGCATTGTGCATTTTGTGCAAAGGTTTCAGGTCTGAAAGCTATGTTTCCTATTTTTTATCATCTTGTCACCGTTCCTTGGACAGAAATGGATATTCAGCCAGGGACATTTAGAATTAAAACTTTGCAAGCTGTTAAATGTGGATCCTTTATTATCTCTTCCTAGCAGACTCCCTCTGCTGGTACATGTGTGTATAGAGAATACAGTGCAGAAGGAGGCCACTCGGCCCATCGAGTCCGCACTGACCCACCCAAGCCCTCACTTCCACCATATCCCCGCAACCCAATAACCCCCCCAAACCCTTTGGTCACTAAGGGCAATTTATCATGGCCAATGCACCTAACCTGCACGTCTTTGGACTGTGGGAGGAAACCGGAGCACCCGGAGGAAACCCACGCAGACACGGGGAGAACGTGCAGACTCCGCACAGACAGTGACGAAGCGGGGAATCGAACCTGGGACCCTGGTGCTGTGAAGCTACAGTGCTATCCACTTGTGCTTCCGTGCTGTTGTATGGTAATCGCAACTCAACAAAATGAACAATTCAATTTTCCATACACGACAGATGCCTCCTTCAATTCCATGGCCCCCAACCTGACGTCATCGGTGTCAAAGTGCCACAGCTACATCCACAGGCAACCCTGTGGAGATGGCTCCCCCCTCCCTCCACAATGTCGGCCGGCAGCTATGTCTTAAGAAGGTATCTCACAGTGAGGCCCACTCACAGTCCGCTACCTATTATGGCAGCACCCACTTCAGATGTCAGCTGCCCACAAGCCTTTGGTGCTCCCAATGCCCCCCTGAATACAAAACCCACCCGCCACCCTTAATTAGATAGAGCTCCAAGAGGCAGCTTCTTAATTGGTCACCTCTGTTGTATATATTATAAATCTCAGAGCAATGCAGAGATGACACTAGTTTCTCAAGTTCATGTGCAAGAGTTGTAAAATATCTTTGCAATCACAAAATGCCAGTCCTCATGTTTACAGCTCAGCTTCTAGTAGCTTTTGTGGCGCCAGTTTACTTTGCGCTGAGTCAATACCAAGGCTTAAGCAATCAAGCACAATGAGCTTAGATCAGTTACCGGACTCATGCAATCAGGCACAGAGCAACTGAACACTTCTGCCTCCTTGTAAATCTTCTCCAGGATCCCTCTGGGCTACTTCGGTGTTCCCCAACCAGACGGCAGCTCGACACTGGTATGAGGACCCTGGAACTAAAATTGGTTAGCACTGCTGTCTCAGAGTGCCAGGTACCCAGGTTCAATTCCAGCTTTAGGTCACCAACTTTGAGGAGTTTGCACGTTCTCACCGTGTCTGCGCGAGTTTCCTCCGAGTGCTCCAGTTTCCTCCCATTGTCCGAAGATGTGCAGGTTAGGTGGAGTTACAGATTTACAGGAATGGGCATGGGAGTGGGTCTCGGTGGAGTGCTCTTCGGTGCAGACTTGATGGGCCGAATGGCCTACTTCTGCACAGGCAGGATTCTATTCTATGGAGTGAAATGTGAAGCGACTCACACTTCAATCCAAGGACTTGCTCAGACGATAAATTTTGTATCAGTATATTGCTGATATGCCAAGAATGGGTTCTTAGACATGGAATCAGACACCAGCCGTTTATAAGTCTCACGTTCTCATGCTCAACATAAATGACTCGTTGCTGTCCAGTCTGGGCAGCTGAATCCAGATGTCATGCAAATATGTGAAAACAATGGGCAGGGAAAGACAAAGCCTGTCCCAAACCCAAATTGCATCACAATTTTCACCGTTTTCCTACCTTTTGAGCTTCATCTGACATTGTCTTGACGAACTTTGCTCCAGATCTTGCCACCCAACTATCGAGAAGTACCGAATAGCTCCCACTCTAGTCCGTGGCCCCTAGACAAGCAGGCTGGTGTTTGGGGTTAGCCAGGCGTGCAGTGTATATTATTATGGTTAGTTACAGATAGCATAATCTCGCGTTGCGAACAATATGTGATCTGGCTTAGAAACTGATTGCCCGTGATCTCTGTACAGACATTGTACCCAATTGTGTGTATCTGTAGCTCCTTACATCACGGGAGGGCGGAATTTTGTGCCTCCCCCCCCTCCTGAGTCGGGTTTGGTGGCAGGGTGACATTTGCACAGTGGGCTAAACAGCTGGCTTGTAAAGCAGAACAATGCCAGCAGCGTGGGTTCAATTCCTGTACCAGCCTCCACGAACGGGCGCCTGAATGTGGCGACTAGGGGCTTTTCACAGTAACGTCATTTGAAGCCTACTTGCGACAGTAAGCGATCTTCATTCATTTCATATTTAATCAGCAGGACTCCTGCCCCCAACCCTGTTTAAATCCATGGTGGAGGCCTTTAAGTGGGCAATTAATGCCCATTTGACAGTCTCATCCCACCACTGCTGGTATTGAACCAGCATCAGGTGTGGAATCCGGGTTACCCTTGCAGCCAACCCCCTCTCCCCTCCCGCCATCACCCACCTCTGGTCGGAATCCGGCAACAATCTGAGGCCTTACATTTGGGTGTCGCACCTCCCTGGTGGTGCTGCCGTTCAATAGGTCGGCAGCTCTTGGCGGGGGGCACTTCCAGCCTCAGGGCTCCTGATCCTGAGGGAAGGCTCACCACTGACCTGTCAAATATTAGTCTTTACAATGCAGAAATAGGCCATTCTGCCCAGAATAACCATGCTATTGTTTATGCTGCACCCAAGCTTTAACCATCAGGTCCTCAAGCCCGAAAAGTCAGTCCGCCTTTACAGGGGCTATAAACTAACTGTTAATAGGGAGCGGCGATCCCCCATCCGCTTCACGCCCACCAATCCGCCTCCACTGACTGTTCAACAAGGGGAAGCACCCATTTTACATCTACCCTTTACAATTGGACGGCACGGTAGCACAGTGGTTAGCACTGTTGCTTCACAGCGCCAGGGTTCTAGGTTCGATTCCCGGCTTGGGTCACTGCCTGTGCGGAGTTTGCACGTTCTCTCCGGTTTCCTCCCACAAGTCCCAAAAGACATGCTTGTTAGGTAATTTGGACATTCTGAATTCTCCCTCTGTGTACCCGAACAGGCGCCGGAGTGTGACGACTAGCGGAGTTTCACAGTAACTTCATTGCAGCGTTAATGTAAGCCGACTTGTGACACTCATAAACATTATTATTATCTTATATACCTCAATTCGAACTCCTCCCATTCTTCTGAATATGGGCCAAAACTGTTCAAACTCTCCTCAATATAACCCCTAGCTTCTGCCTCGTGACCTCTTCCAGGAGGAACTAGCCATGGAAATCAGATGCAAGCTTGTGCACCTTGTCTGCTTCAAGACACAGGAAGTCTCCTGAGCCTAATTCCTACGGCACAAATTAGCATTGAGGACTGAGTTCCCACTTTGGATCACTATTCTGTTATGCTTGCAGGGTCAGTGAGTCCATATTCTTCGTGCAAGTAATTTTCTGCTGGAATCGCTTTTAATCGGCTTAATTCAAAACTTCAGCCTCTTTCCAGTTGTTTTATAAGCAGATAGAAAATGGGTCAATTGTGAAATTTATTCCACTCTCTCAGAAGCCTAAATATAAATAGTGTCTTTCTTTTTATCTCGTTGGTTGGGTGTCCTCGAAATTTAGTTGAGGGCAAAGATTATTTTCCTACAACACTGATTAGCTTTGATTGAGTGGGGTGGAGGTCAGCCAAGCCTGGAAAAGATATTGAGATTCTCACAAAGACACCATTTTCTTCAAGGTTGGTCAATTGCTCCATTTGACCTTCCGGCTGACTTTGGAGTTATTGTGCGTTCTGAACATTCATAGAATCATATACAGTGCAGGAGAGGCCATTTGGCCCATCGAGTCTGCACCGGCACATGAAAAACATCTGACCTATCTATCCAACCCCATTTGCCAGTAGTTGGCCCATAGCCTTGCTGACTTGCCAAGTGCTCTTCCAGGTGCTTTTTAAAGGATGTGAGGTAAGCCGCGCGGGATCGAACCCTTGGTCCTCGGTGGTGTGAGGCAACAGTGCTAACCACTGCACCACCGTGCCGGCGAATGCAAATGCTCCCTTGTAAGGTACGAGAGTGCCTCTGTCTCACCCCGAGTCTGGATCACCGTAAGTGGTGCAGAAGACACATCCTCAATGGGGAGAAGAGGCGACGGTTATAAGGAGCGGGTGGAGATAGTCGGGGTCTTTCAATGAGGAAACATAGATTACATAGAA
This sequence comes from Scyliorhinus torazame, assembly GCF_047496885.1. Taxonomy (NCBI): domain Eukaryota; kingdom Metazoa; phylum Chordata; class Chondrichthyes; order Carcharhiniformes; family Scyliorhinidae; genus Scyliorhinus; species Scyliorhinus torazame. Next base: position 11,188,181 of record NC_092736.1, on the reverse strand, counting down.
CATACAGTGCAGAAGGAGGCCATTCGGCCCATCGAGTCTGCACCGACCCACATTAATCCCTCACTTCCACCTTATCCCCGCAACCCAATAACCCCTCCCAACCCTTATGGACACTAAGGGCAATTTCAGCATGGCCAATCCACCTAACCTGCACGTCTTTGGACTGTGGGAGGAAACCGGAGCACCCGGAGGAAACCCACGCGGACACGGGGAGAACGTGCAAACTCCGCACAGACAGTGACCCAGCGGGGAATCGAACCTGGGACCCTGGCGCTGTGAAGCCACAGTGCTAATCACTTGTGCTACCGTGCTGCCCATAAACCTTAAGAGAAGATCCAATGCGAGAGATTTGAGAGGGTAATTTAGAAAAACCTGTTTCTGCTGGTCCAAGAGTTAGAAAGTACACTGCACAAGTTCAAGATTAGCAGCAAGACCAAAAAACAAAAAGAATATTGAGGCAGATTATCTTACTGCAGGTGATTGTGAAGAGATGGAATGTTCCAGAAACTTGCGGAGGCAGAATTCACGGGGCAGCACGGTAGCACAGTGGTTAGCACAGTTGCTTCACACCTCCAGGGTCCCAGGTTCGATTCCCGGCTTGGGTCACTGTCTGTGCGGAGTCAGCACGTTCTCCCCGTGTCTGCGTGGGTTTCCTCCGGGGGCTCCGGTTTCCTCCCACAAGTCCAAAGATGTGTAGGCTAGGTGGATTGGCCAGGGTAAATTGTCACTTAGTTAGGTGGGGTTACTCGGTTAAGTGGGGTGCTCTTTCCAAGGGCCGGTGCAGACCCGATGGGCCAAATGGCCTCCTTCTGCATTGTAAATTCTATGATTGTATGATTACGGCTTTCAAAAAGGGAAAAATAAACATTGAGAGGGTTTGGCAGATTGGGACTATTTGGATGTCCCTTTCTTGCAGTTGAGTGACTGTGTCCTGTCCTGAAGTTAAAATTGAAGCTCGCTGAGAGCAGACGGATCTGTGGTTGGGATTGAATCTCATTGAATTAGTGCCCTTCGGAATTTGGGCTGTTATCCCGATCATGATTTTGACAGGGTGGGCAGTGGCCCCAGTGAGAGGCTGCGTTGCCCCAAATCAGATTTTTCCATCAGGCAGTTAACGAGCTGCTGTCGGAGGTTCCACCCCTTTGAGGGACGAGGTCCCACCTCCACGAGTAGCTGGCCAATGGGAGGGCCAGTGTCTCAGCATCGCCACCCGGGGTTGTGGCCAACCCTGGTACTGCAGCCAGTCGGGGGAAGCTGAAATGGGCGATAGCCTCAGAGGAAGATAAGTGGGGGCCCTAGGTCACCGGAGTAGGTCAGGTAAGCCCTTGCGTGAGAGGGGTTTAGGGCAGGTCAGGGTGGGGTCGGGATGATAATAATAATCACTTATTGTCACGAGTAGTTGCTGTGGTGACAGCTATCACTATCAGTGCTTCCTCCATAGGCCACAGAGCGCCCAATCAGGAGGTCTCCATGAGCTCAAAGGTAGGTTGCCAAGCCACCTAGAAGAGGGTCACCCACCACTGGTAATATACCCGCAGCAATGTGAAGAAGCCGTTTAGTAGCCAGTAAATTGGCACAATTAGCCTCCAGACAGGAGGGGTACCCTCCACTCATGGTGAAGCGAAGGCGATGGGCACCAAGCACCCCCCCCCCCCGCCCCCCCGCTCATGTCTTCCCTCCCACTTTTACATCCCTGCTGCCTCCCATCCCAACGCCCCCCCCCCCCCCATCCACCCAGGCCTCATAAAATCCCAGCCGCTGTGCGCGCTCCGTGCTAAATATGAGCTGGGAACCTTGAATGGTGTTGTTGATTGGAAAGGAGCGAAACTTGCAATTAGCAATCACTAACATTAGTCGCGTTAGTTAATCAGCTCCAAAGACACACAGAACGAAAATAATCAGCGCACGACGCGGAATCGCACAATTTATGCTTGACCTTTGAGAGGCAGCCCAGGAAAGGAAATGGAAGAGGGCCAAGGCAGACTCATTTCAGTTCTGCCTCTGAGCAGCAGACAGACAACCGTTATTTACGTCAGTCATTTCAAGGCAGGAGGAAAAGCGAACAAATAACAGCCAATCTGTACTCGTCCACTTTCCCTTAAATTACAAGGACAATCTGTTGGTTAGTCTTGCCCATAGCTGGTGCCATATTTGTGGCAATCTGACAAAGACTTGTGTGACAATAGCTGCTAAAAACGGGTGTCGTTGGGAAAGGGAGGGAGAGACAAGGACGCCTCTCAGTCACATCTTCAAGTCTGAACAGAATAAAGACTTTCACAAATTCTCTGTGTCCCCCTAAGGGCTTTGCGGCCAATTCGGGGCTTTGGAAGTGTCTGCACTGCTGCAATGTTGGAAAGGCGAGAGCCGGTTTGAGCACAGCAAACTCCCGTGAACAGCAATGTCACAGCGACCAGGTCATCTGCTGTACGCCACCGGTCCTGATCTGAAAGTCTAATGATGACCGTGAAACCATTGTTTTGGGGTGATCTTATAGAGGTCTATAAAATAATGAGGGGCCTAGATAAGGTAGATAGTCAGCATCTTTTCCCAAATGTAGAGGAGTCTAAAACAGACGGCACAGGTTTAAGGTGAGAGGGGAGAGATACAAAAGAGTCCCGAGGGGAAATGTTTCACATACAGAGGGTGGTGAGTGTCTGGAACGGGCTGCCAGAGGCAGTAGTATAGACGGGTACAATTTTGTCTTTCAAAAAGCATTTTGACAGTTGTGTGGCCCTATTATGTATTTTCTTTTCTTTTCATGTACTAAATGACCTGTTTGAGCTGCTCGTCGAAAAATACTTTTCACTGTACCTCGGTACAAGTGCCAATAAACAAATCCAATCCAATCCAATATGGGTACAGAGGGATATGGGCCAAATGCGGGCAATTGGAACGAGCTTAGTGGTAAAAATTGGGCGGCATGGACAGGTTGGGCCGAAGGGCCTGTTTCCATGCTGTAAACCTCTATGACTCTATAGTGGTGGTGATTGAGGAATAAATACTCGGCAGGGCACCAGGAGGAACGATGCTGTGGGAACTTTTTACAAATAAATTTAGAGTACCCAGTTATTTTTTTTCCAATTAAGGGACAATTTAGCGTGGCCAATCCACCTAGCCTGCAGAGTTTTGGGGGTGAAACCCACGCAAATACGGGGAGATTGTGCAAACTCCACACGGACAGTGACCCAGGGCCGGGATTCAAACCAAGTTCCTTCGCGCCGCAGTCCCAGTGCTAACCACTGCGCCACATGCCGCACCTTGGGAACTTTTATATGTTCCTTAGAGGGCAGACAGGACCTCAGAGTTTTGAAAGGGAGCACAGTATTCCCTCGGTACTACCATAGAGTGTCAGCCCAGATTTAGTTAACCTGCTTAAGTGGGACATTTTTACAAAATCAATCACGGGATGTGGGCTTTGCTGGCTAGGTCAGCATTTATTGCCCATCCCTAATTGCACCTTGAGAAGGTGTTGGTGAGCTGTTTTCTTGAATCACTGCAGTCCATGTGGTGCAGGTACACCCACAGTGCTGTCAGGGAGGGAGTTCCAAGATTTTGACCCAGCGACAGTGAAGGAACGGCGAAATGTTTCCCAAGAGAGAATGGTTATAATAATAATCTTTATTACTGCCTCAAGTAGGCTTACATTAACACTGCAATGAAGTTACTGTGAAAAGCGCCTCGTCGCCACATTCCGGCGCCTGTTCAGGTACACAGAGGGAGAATTCAGAATGTCCAATTCACCCAACTAGCACGTCTTTCGGGACTTATGGGAGGAAACTGGAGCACCCGGAGGAAACCCACGCAGACACGGGGAGAACGTGCAGACTCCGCACAGACAGTCGCCCGAGGCCGGAATTGAATCCGGGATCCTGGAGCTGTGAGGCAGCAGTGACCACCACTGTGCCAGCGTGCCGCCCCCATGGTGGAACAGCATGAAGAGGGGGTGGATTTGTAATGAACCAAACATTCTGTGGGGCCTACCTCAAACTGGAGGTTCAGGACGGGCAAGTGATAGAAATAGCCCCCAGTATCAGCTTAGCATTTGCAAGGACGGCATGTGGCGCAGTGGATAGCACTGGGACTGTGACGCTGAGGACCCGGGTTAAAATCCCGGCCCTGGGTCACTGTCCGTGGGGAGTTTGCACATTCTCCCCGTGTCTGTGTGGGTTTCGCCCCCACAAACCAAAGATGTGCAGGGTAGGCTAAATTGCCCCTTAATTGGAAAAAAAAATAATTGGGTACTCAGCTGAGCATTTGCAAGTCAAATTGCAAAAAGACGAGGCCGGAATTGAACCTTGGTCCTCAGCTCCGTGAGGCAACGGTGCTAACCACAGCATCCTACAAAAAGACAAGGTTAATACAAGAGCAAGTGATGGCTTTAAAAGTGTGCGGATCAAACAGATGAAGGGATGCTCGTCACAAACGATCCACTTGCTCCAAGACACCTACAGCAGCCGTGTCGGGGATGGTGATGGTGAGCAGGAGGAAGAGGCAAAAACAGCAATTAGCTCATAGTCAGAGCCAGCCGTGCCGAAAATCCCGAATTAAATGACAGCTGGTCCGACACGGGAGGGAGAGGTTCAGCTGAGATTAGTAGGGTGTCTCTGTGACTGAAATGTAGCCACACGGAAAAAGGTTCAACTCTGTATCCTCGTGAGTTGGGAGCTGCCTGCTTCACAGGGCAGACTCCGAGCACGGCCTGGTATTTATCTCTTCCTACGTTTTGCATTATCCCTCATCATCCTGCATCAGCGCACACACAACATCTTCACTGACTGACAAAAAGATTCCCAATGCTGATCTTTTTTTGGGGGGTGGGGATGAAAATCCTGCTCTTGGCTTGAATCTCTTGTGAGGTACGACGTTCCCCCTGGTTGGGAAGTCTAGAACCAGGGGGCACAATTTCGAAATAGAAGAGAAGAGGAGAAATTTCCCCACACCGAGGGTTGTGAATCTTTAGAATTCCCTATCCCAGAGGAAGCTCGATCATTGAGTATGTTTAAAGCAGAGATGGATTGATCTTTAGGGGCTGGTTTAGCACACTGGGCTAAATAGCTGGCTTTGAAGGCAGGCCAGCAGCACGGTTCAATTCCCGTACCAGCCTCCCCGAACAGGCGCCGGAATGTGGCGACCAGGGGCTTTTCACAGTAACTTAATTGAAGTCTACTTGTGACAATAAGCGATTTTCATTCATTTTTTGTTCCGATTGATTTCGGATTCACAATAAAGTAAAGGGTTAAGGGGATATTGGGTGTAAAAGGCATTGAAAAGTCCAATCAGCCATGATCGTATTGAATGCCATGCAGGCTCGATGGGCTGAATGGCCTCCTCTTGGGAATTTAACCTCTTCAGGAGGAAGAAATTTGGCGTTGAATATCAACTAAAAGCAGAAAAGGGCGGCATGTGGCGCAGTGGTTAGCACTGGGACTGCGGCGCTGTAGACCTGGGTTCGAATCCCGGCCCAGGGTCACTGTCCGTGTGGAGTTTGCACATTCTCCCCGTGTCTGCGTGGGTTTCGCCCCCGCAACCCAAAGATGTGCTGGTTAGGGGGATTGGCCATGCTAAATTGCCCCTTAATTGGGAAAAAAAATAATTGGGTACTCTAAAATTTAAAAAAAAACTAAGAACAGAAAATGCTGGGAAAAAAAGTCAGCAGGTGTGGCAGTATCTGTGGAGAGAAAAACAGAGTCTACATTTTGAGTCCTTGTGACCCTTCATCAGAGCTGAAGAGAGGTAGAAATGTGATGGGTTTTATACCATTGGAAAGAAATGTCAGCGATTGTATGGGGTCAGGAGAGGTTAAATGACAAAGATGTCACTGAACACAGGGCAAATGGAGTAGGAATGATAGCATTAAAGACAAAAGCTTTAGTTTGAGTAGGTGTTAATAGCAGAATAAAGATCAGCACTGTCCGAAAGCAAACCATGGGTGCAAGGGTTAAATTTATCTTGATAAGGGCAGCACGGTAGCACAAATGGCTAGCACTGTGGCTTCACTGTGCCAGGGTCCCAGGTTTGATTCCCGGCTGGGTCACTGTCTGTGCGGAGTCTACACGTCCTCCCCGTGTCTGCGTGGGTTTCCTCCGGGTGCTCCCGTTTCCTCCCACAGTCCAAAGAATTGCAGGTTAGGTGGATTGGCCATGCTAAATTGCCCTTAGTGTCCAAAAAGGTTAGGAGGGGTTATTGGATTATGGGATAGGGTGGAAGTGAGGGCTTAAGTGGGTCGGTGTAGACTCGATGGTCTGAATGGCCTCCTTCTGCACCGTATGTTCTATGTTCTAAGCTAGACAAAGCCCACAGGAATGGGTGGAACGCAGGTTTTACATCCCACCCAATATTGATCTCCAACAGGAAAAGAAGCATCGCAACCATCTCATCAGTTCCCAGATAAGCCCGATTAGGTTAAAATTTTCCCCTTTGCTTGAGAGCAACGCAGGCTTAATTCTACACCTGCTCGCTCCAGGTGCACCATCGCATTTGCATGTGAACACTCACAATGGATTCGCGCACCAGCCTCTTTAACTTAGTGAATGGAGGACCCTCGAGTGTGGACACATTACTGCCTGACCCATTGGGTGTGGCTTCATACCTGCAGTGCGTAGTCGAATCTACTCCCTAACCTCAGGGTCAAAGGTGGGGAAAGGGCAACAGCTCTTTCCCCAGATTGACTGACCCTGCTCCCAAAACATCCACATCAAGTCATAACATGGATGCAAACTCCAGTTGGGAGGGAAGTTCTATACAGGAAGCTTTGGTATCAGTCTTGGCTCCATCACCCTCACGCCCGAGAGTGTGGGGTCAAGCCTCAAGCACAAAGTCTAGGGCTGACACTCCCACTGCGGTACTGAGGGAACGCTGATTGTCAACGGAGCTGTCCTTAGGATGAGGGTTTATACCAAAGGTTTTGTCTGCTCTCTGGGCGGAATGCAAAAGATTAAAGATCACCGTTTAGAGGAGAACAAGGGTACAGCAGAAATGGAAAAGTATTTTTTAAGGCAAAACAATGTTTATTCTATGAACTCAAGTTAACCTTTTTAAAACATACAGTGAACATCTTAGCAACCATCAATTCAAATACAACCCGCAAAGAATACAACACTACATCATCCTTAAGCTGTCCTTTTAACCTCCATAAGATTTAAAAAAGAACTTTTAACAGAAGCACATCAGGTTAAAGTCACTACTGAGAGCAGTTATTAGTTGTAAATCACCAAAGGATCGATTTACAGTTTTTAGGTTACAGAGAGAGACTCATACACCTCCTGGCTGTGACTGCAGCTATCCAGCTCTGAAAACTAAACTAAAACACACCCTGCAGCAAACAGCCTAAAACGAAAGTAAAAAGCCGACAGACAGCCCAGCTCCACCCACTCTCTGACATCACTGCAGTAATAAACACCCATTTCTTAAAGGTACTCTCACTACAGATATTTATATACACACCTATTTATAAACACCCATTTCTTAAAGGTACTCTCACTACAGGTATTTATATACACACCCATTTATAAATACCCATTTCTTAAAGGTACACTCACATGACACAAAGAGCATTGGGCAGAGTAAATCAGGGGAAACTGTTTGTATTGGCTGGAGGGTTGACAACCAGAGGACACAAGTTTAAGACAATTGGCAATAGAACCATCTCGAGGACCAAGGGGATACCCTAATTGATCTTCCGGTGGGAACCATGGAATACGAGCTAGTGGACAGAGACCCGCACACCTGGAGCTCATAATTATTTTGTATACAGGCCGGCCCGGACAGAGAACGTCGTATTGGTAATACTGCGTGTATATTTACCGTCTCTGGGCCGATTCTTTTGTCTGTGAATAAACCAGCATTCACCCTAGATACTTGCGTTGGAAACAATTCAGACAATGTTCAGATCAGCCATATTACTGAATGATGGACAGGCTCGAGGGGCTGAATGGCCTACTCCTGCTCCTTTTTCTTATGTTCTTTAGATCTGAAAAGACATATTGGAGGGTGAAAGAGACCTCGGCCGCAATTCTCCCCCCAAAGAATTGCAAAGTGTGGTCTCCGGCAGGAAATGCAGCATGATTCCCTCAGGGCGGATCGGCTATATCCCGATCACAATCCACCCACACTTAGAAATCTTTTGGAAGGGGGTGAGTTTTGTAAAGGCACTGAGAGGGGCGGGGCCTAAAACGCACCGACTTCACAGAGATCGGCGCACTTTCTAAAGGGTGCCCTGATTTCAAAGTGACAGCAAAGCCCCCCCCGCCCCCCCCCCACGACACTCCTACCAGCATCCTCCCCGGCATCAGGGCTTCAGTGTCCCCACCACTGTCCTCACTGTCATCAACCCCCTCTCACCCCCCCTTGCCTCCCCCCCAGGATCGCTGGCATTGGAGCCCCTCCTGAAGGGTCTTTTTTCAGGCCCCCTCCCCCCTGAATCGCCGGTACCAGTGACTCTTCCCCAGGTGAGCAACAACCTGCTCTGGGGTCGCCAATACTACCCCCCCCCCCACTTCATGCCCCTTCCTGCTTCTGGCCCAGCCCTTCTTGTCCTGCCTCCTTCATGCCCCCCACTTTCAGGCCCCGCCTCATTTCAAGCCCCACCCTTGGTAGTGTCAACCCGGCACCCTGTCAGTGACACTGCCAGCTTGCAGGGCACCGCCTTGCTATGCCCTCAGAGCCGACCCCACCCCTCCCACCCCCCACCGTGGTCATCAGGTCTGGTCTCCGATGGTGGACACCAGTAATGATTTGCGTCGGCATGGAAGATTTGGCGGGAACGGGAGAATTGGGCTCAAAGTCGATTTTGAATATGTAAGCCATAGAATCATAGAATATGTGGCAGCAGGTGGCACAGTGGCTAGCATTGCCGCCTCACGGCGCTGAGGACCCAGGTTCGATCCCTGCTCTGGGTCACTGTCCGTGTGGAGTTTGCACATTCTCCCCGTATCTGCACGGGATTCGCCCCCACAACCCAAAGATGTGCAGGGTAGGTGGATTGGCCACGCTAAATTGCCCCTTAATTGGAAAAAATTAATTGGGTACTCTGAATTTATTTTTTTTAAATAGAATCATAGAATTCACAGGGCCGAAGGAGGCCATTCGGCCCATCGAGTCTGCACTGGCCCATGGAAAGAGCACCCCACCTAAGCCCAGACCTCCACCTTATCATGGCAAGCCAGTAACCCCACCTAACCTTTTTGGACACTAAGGGCAATTTAGCTTGGCCAATCCACCTAACAAGCACGTCTTTTGGGATTTGTGGGAGGAAACCGGAGCACCCGGAGGAAACCCACGCAGACACGGGGAGAACGTGCAGACTCCGCACAGACGGTGGCCCAAGCCGGGAATCGAACCCGGGACCAGCGAAGTTGTGAATCAACAGTGCTAACCACTGTGCCACCGTGCTGCCTGGGCATGCTTCAGAATGCTAATCTGGTTCACGCCCAGCCGGAGCGGGCCGGAAGCATCGCGAATTGTGTGCCGCCCGCCGCAGATCCCATCCCGGGCTTCTCCCGCTATTCAGGGAGGGAGGGGCTGGAGAATCAGCCCCTCCCTCCCTGACAAAGAGGGGGGGGGGAAATTTAAATATTGTTCTATCTCTTTCAGATGTCAAAGGAGCTCCATTTCCAGCATTTTGTTTGAAAAGAGACGAGAAGCAAAGTGGCGGTTGACGACAATAACCCGTTAGGATTCTGCGACGGGAGAGTGCTGTTTATCTCACAACACACGGTCTGTGCAAGCTGACCTTTAATGGGTTTTGTAACCGTAATATCCTCCAATATGAAAGAGCTGTGTTGCAGCCCGGCGTCAGAATAGAGACATTTATGACAAAGGCTGTTGATTCTCCCTCTCTACCAACGCTCTCAATAACCATGCTGTGTGCATAGCAGCAGTCCCTTCCCTCCCTTCACTCTCGTACTCATTAATATCCAGATGCAGTGGTTGTGACACAGAGCAACCTATAATTACACTGCCAGTTTCACCTTTCCTCTTCTCGTAATTAGCCGGCAGAACACAAGACCGCCTTTCCTCCCCGCAAATTGCAGCGTTTCCACATGCAATCGTTGTCAGACACTAAGTGCCCCCATCACGTTCTACAGACAGCCGCATAATGCACTGATTGTGCTGCTGATGCACAGACCCCTCTTAAGTAGCAGCGGCTTCAGAGTGGGGAAAACCGAAAAGGGCGAGCGTGCCCCTCTCCCCCCACCAGCCAAGCGTAGAGTCAGCCGTGGCTCGCCAGTGGGTAACGTGCCTCCCAGTCCCATCCCAAAGCAGCTGCGCACCATATCCAGGGTCGACACTCAATGGGGCACCATCTGAGGCACTGGCCGGAGTTTTGCGCCTGAGTTCGCCGTGAGCGCAAACGGCGAAGTGGGCGCGGAATCACGCGAGAGTCCAAAAGCCATGGCGGGATTCTCTGTTAGCCGACACCAAAATCGCGGCAGGCACCGATTTGACGCCAAATCGCAATGCTCCAGCACCTCGACAGAGGCGTCAATCCATTCCGGAACGCACACAGAGTAGATACCGTTTGCATATCATCGGCGAGCCCGACCGGCATTCTCCGGGGCCTCCGCAATTCTCCGCCTCCGATGGCCCGAGTTCCCGACGGCGCGGCTCACTTGTGCTTTTAAAAATCGTGAAACCGCCATGGCGGCTGCTGAGGGGGAGAGAGGGGGTACGGAAGGTGTCCAACATTGCCATAGTTTGCAGAAAGTTGTTCCGCTGGCCGGGGGGGTGGGGTGGGGGGGGAAGGGGGGGAGTAGTGGGGGGGCGGCCAGGCGGTGGGCTGTGGGGTCGGGGCGGACGGGCACGGAGCACCATTGCTGCAGCTGGCAAGGCAGCCGTGCAGCTGCGCACACCGCTAACCGCCCACTGTGAACTTAGTGCAACGGGTTGAATAGCTGTCCCCCCCCCCTCCCCCCCCCCCAGGGAACCACCCAGGGTGCCCTCTGACCCCAGCCAACCCATCAGCTGCATGGGCGCCCTCCAGCACTCCCAGTGCCATCTTGTTGGCTGGGATGGTGTGTGTGTGGGGAGTGTAATGTGTATGCGCAGCTGCAGCTTGTCTGCCTCCCGAGTGCCGATCACGGACCTGGCGAATCCCGAATCGATTCTGTTCCACGCGGCGCCGGTGCGAGCCCCTCAACGGTTGCGGAATGGGTCCAAGTGCGGCGCCCGTTTTTCTGCCGTAAAAGTCCGGCATTAACACTTAGTCTCAGAAACGGAGAATCCCGCCCCAGAACCCCCCCCCCCCCCCCACCCCAGGCGAGATCTCGTTTTCAGATTTCCCGCCGTAATTGGAAGTGTACGAGAGTGCCCCTCTCCTCCATCGAGCCAAGCGTACTCTAAATTTTTTTTTTTTTTAAACGAAACCTCCTGTGGTTCAGATTGACTTAGAAACTCGTATCTCCGCTGCTTCTAAGGTATTTGATGCATCGCTGCAATGTTTGTATGACAAGCCAGACACCGGAACAGACCTGCTGCCCACTTCTCTGTTGCGTTGAACTGATGGAGAGGATCTCAGTCAGGTTTGTTACTTCCTGCACTCCTCCCGTGCCAATATTCCCATTTTCCAATTCATTCTTGGGATGCGACCAATGCTGACAAAAACCAGCATTTATTGCCCATCTCTAATATTCCTCAAGAAGGCTGTGGGCAGAAATTTGAATAAATATATTTTTATACGGGTTGGTGTAATGCCCTCCTGTGGTAGTGTCACCTCTGTGTGTATCGTGAATGCCCATTGGTCGTGTCCTATCTTACTGACCTATTGGTTGACTGTCTGTGTGTCATGTCTCTGGTGGTCCCTCTAGTGTCTGGCTAGGTGTAGTGTATGTACATTAACCCTTTGTGTACTTACAGTGATGCATACCACTGTGGTCGGTGGTGGAGGGAGTGAATGTTTAAGATGGTGGATGGGCTGCCTATCAAGCGGGGTTGCTTTGTCCTGGATGGTGTCGCGCGTCTTGAGTGTTGTTGGAGCTGCACTCATCCAGGCAAGTGGATTCCCTCACACTCCTGACGTGTGCCTTGTAGATGGTGGACAGGCTTTGGGGGGTCAGGAGGTGAGATACTCACCGCAAGATTTCCATTCTGACCGGCTCTCGTAGCCACAGTATTTATGTGACTGGTTGGGCTCTCTGCATCAAGGGTGATCTAACTGTCCCTGGCGCCGAGGGTCAGGAAATCTGTCTCTGTAACGTTCGAGAATTTGGTCGTGGGATGTCAAACTGTGCCTTCCAACTGCTGGTATTATGCAGCATACTTTAATGAATCTATCACTTTGAGAAGTTCAACGGGAGCTCTCTCTGAACATACAATGATTGCACAAAGTGGTCCTTTACAAGATGGCAGATCAATAGTCTTTGTCTAAAATGACACCTAAGAGGTTTTGTACAATGTGGGGAAAAGTTCCGCTTCGCTGTACAAACCTTCATTCTTCAGCCTTTCAACTTAAATGTCAGCAGATCATTTGTTGATTTGGCCGCTTAGCTCCAGCATGCAAGTTCCCGTTCACTGCCCTTTGACACGCTGGGCGCCCCATCCACCATCGTCAATATTCACCCCTTCCACCACTGACGCACAGTGGCAGCCGTCTGTACCATCTAGATGCACGTCAGCAGCTCGCCTGCTTTTCCGCTCGCTATGAAGGCCAGCGTGCCTCACCGCCTGCAGTACCTGTATGCCAACCTTCAGCGACTGTTCCGTTCAGATGGGCGATGTGGGGACATCACCCACAGCATCGATTGCCAATAACACGCAGGTGTACCGGGGGAAACATCGAAAATAGCTGCAGGAGGAGGCCATTCGGCCCTTCGAGCCTGCACCACTGTTAAATATGATCATGGCTGACCATGCAAATTCAGTATCCCACTCCCGCTTTCTCTCAATTGCCCTTGATCCCTTTAGCTGCAAGGACCACGTCCAGCTCCCTTATGAATATATCCAACGAACTGGCCCCAACAACGTTCCGAGGTAGAGAATTCCAGAAGCTCACAACTCCCTGAGAGACAAAGTTCTTCCTCATCTCAGTCCTGAATGGCTGACCCCTTATTCTCAGGCTGTGACCCCTAGTTCTGGACGTCCCCCAACATCGGGAACATTCTTTCCGCATCCAGCCTGTCCAGTCCCATCAGGAGTTTATATGTTTCTATGAGATCCCCTCTCATTCTTCTGAACCCCAGTGAGTACAAGCCCAGTCGATCCAGTCTTTCTTTATATGTCAGTCCTGCCATCCCGGGAATTAGTCTGGTGAACCTTCGCTGGACACCCTCAATAGCAGGAATGTCCTTCCTCAAACTAGGAGACCAAAGCTGCACACAATACTCAAGGTGTGGCCGCACCAAGGCCCTGTATACCTGCAGCAAGACATCCCTACTCCTATACTCAAATCCTCTCGCTATGAAGGCCAGCATGCCATTAGCTATCCTCACCGCCTGCTGTGCCTGCATGCCAACCTTCAGCGACTATTCCACCGTGACACCCAGGTCTCGTTGCGCTTCCCCTTTTCCTAAACTGCCACCATTCAGATAATAATCTGCCTTCCTGTTTTTGCCACCAAAGTGGATAACCTCACATTTACCCACATTATACAGCGTCTGCCAAGTATTTGCCCACGCAGCCAGCCTGTCCAAGTCACCCTGCAGCCTCTTTGCATACTCCTCACAGCACACACTGCGACCCAGGTTAATGTCGTCTGCAAATTTGGAGATATTGTATTCAATTCCTTCGTCCAAATCATTAATGTATATTGTGAACAGCTAGACTGAGTTGGAGCGAAGGAGGAGCTGGTGTTTGTAAACCGTGGTGTACTTAGAGCCTGCCCCAGACTTGGGAAGGGCTAGTTACAAATAAATAGAAATAAATTGCATTTCTGCCCTGCCTTTTACAAATTCAGGAAGGCTCAAAGCTTTTTATAGTCAAGGAATTGTGTAGTCACCGTTGTGATTGGCTGGGACCATTTCCCGTGGGGAAGAAAAGGTTGAAAGAAGGTTGGACGGCACAGTGGTTAGCACTGCTGCCTCACAGCGGCAGGGACACGGACTCAATTCCGGCCTCGGGTCACTGTCTGTGCGGAGTCTGCACGTTCTCCCCGTGTCTGCGTGGGTTTCCTCCGGGTGTTCCGGTTTCCTCCCACAGTCCAAAGATGTGCAGGTTAGGTGGATTGGCCATGCTAAATTGCCCCTTAGTGTCTGGAGGAGCTGGGTGAGAAGTGTGGGCGATCGCGGGGTGAGTGTTTCAGATATATGCAGGTGCAAAGAAGGTCTTCCCAAACTTCCCGATAGCCCCTGCCTCCTCGTTGCTGAAGACAATGCTGTCTGCGGGGGGGATTGCCTCGGCGATTTACGGAGGTAAGAATGGGGTGTCCATGGAGGGGTTTAAGACGCAGTGGGAGGAAGAGCTGGGGACGGCGCTGGAGGAGGGATGGTGTAGTGAGGTGCTGTGGAGGGAAATGTCTCGACTTTGAGGCACCTTACAAAGTCCAAGGTGAGCCGACTGGTCAAAGGGGTGGAGGATGTCTGTGAGTGATGTGGGAGGGGCCCTGCTAACCACATCCAGATGTTTTCATAGAATCATAGAATTTACAGTGCAGAAGGAGGCTATTCGACCCATCGAGTCTGCACCGGCCCTTGGAAAGAGCACCCTACTTAAACCCACTCCTCCACCCTATCCCCATAACCCAGTAACCCCACCCAACCCTTTGGACACTAAGGGGCAATTGATCAAGGCCGATCCACCTAACCGACACATCTTTGGACTGTGGGAGGGAACCGGAGCACCCGGAGGAAACCCACGCAGACAGGGGGAGAACGTGCAGACTCCGTACAGACAGTGACCCAAGCCGGGAATCGAACCTGGGACCCTGGAGCTGTGAAGCAACAGTGCTAGCCACTGTGCTACCGTGCCGTCCCCGAGGCTGGAAAGGTTTTGGAGGACGATGTTCAGCACCATTTCGGGGGTTCTACACGTCGATGTGGAGACAAGTCCCCTAGAAGCCACATTCGGGGTGTCGGACAGGCCAGGGCTGCAGGCGGGTGCGGGGGCAGATGTTTTAGCCTTCGCCCTGCTGATCGCTCGCAGGCGGGTCCTATTGGGGTGGAGGTCAGCTTCTCAACCCTGTGCCTCGGCGTGGCGGGGGGCATCTGTTAGGATTTGTGGCCCTGGGAAAAGTTAAATTTGCTCTGTGAGGGGTGTGGGGGGCGCGATTGATGGGTTCAACAATAGTTGGGCTTTCTTTATTTTGCATTTTGGGACGTTGGTTACCCTTGTTGGCTGAGGGAGGGACGGGGGTGAGAGGGGGTGGGTTAGGGGGTTTGTGAGATTGTTGTAAATTGTAAAAATGTGGAAAATTTGTGGAATAAAAATGCTTCAAAATGAAAGGGTCAGCACATTAAAATTCCAGTCAGTGTCAGCTGTTTAACAGGTTGACTGGAAAGTCTTTAGGATAATTAGAAATTCTGTGCCCTCGTCGCGCTCACGGACCAATCAGGCAGTGAGCTGAGCCATCAATAGCTGCCTTTGAGGCAGGGAGGCGATCGATGTACATCAATGATGCATCAGGACAAGGTGCCAAATCTGCTTCGGTGTGACGTCGTGTCCAACAGAATAATTAAATTGCCAGGTTTAAGGCCATCGCAGCCAGGAGCGGGGGAGCTCACAGATGGAAACTATATCAACACCACACTCCCAAGGCATTCACCATTTCCTAAGTAACATCCCCTCTGCCCCCGGCCCCGTCGCTAGGCCCCAGACATAATCTCTTGTGTGCTTCTGGGGAATCTCTCCCTTGCAAAATAGTATCTTCAGCTTGATTGGCAGCGGTAGATTTGTATACAGTGTTTTTCAGTCAGAATTCAGTAGCAGTCAAGACCCCGGTCTGACACTCCAGCGATGCGCTGCGGGAGTGCGGCACTGTCTGAGGTACCATCTTTCAGCTGCGGCATTAAACCGAGTCCCTGTCAGTCCGAGATGGATGTTAAAAATCCACTATTTCAAACAAGAGCGGGGGGGGGGGGATTTATTCTGGCTAATATTTACCCCTCAATGGACATCACATGAGCAGATGACCAGGTCATTATCACATTGCTGATTGTGGGATCTTGTTGTGCGAAAATTGGCTGGTGCGTTTCCTACGTTACAACAGTTACTAGGCTCCAAAAATTACTTGAATGGCTGTAAAGTGCTTTGGGACATAGGAGTAGGCCATTCAGCCCATCGAGTCCGCTCCACCATTTAATACGATCCTGTCTGATTGGACACTTTGCTGCCTTTTACACCCTCTGTTCCCATAACCCTATCAGATATTGTTGATCAGGAATCTATCAATCTCTTGTTTTAAACTTTCCAGTGACAGAGCTTCCACAGCCCCCCCCCCCCCCCCCCCCCCCCCCACCCACCCCCACCTGGGGTGGGGAATCCCAAAGATTCACAACTTTCCGAGTGAAGCAATTTCTCCTCATTTCGGTCCGAAGGGGATTCCCACCCCCCCCCTTCTGAAATCTTGCCCGGTATTCCAGAGACCCCGACGAAGGAAAACATCTGACCGACATCTCCCCCCATCTGTTCCTTTTAGTATTTTGTAAGTTTAATGATGATCACCTCTCATTCTTTGAAACTCCAGAGAATGCAGGCCCAGTTTTCCCCAATCTCTCTTTGTAAGACAGTCCCACCATCCCTGGAGCAAGTCTGGTGAACCTTCGTTGCGCTCCCTCTAAGGCGATAATATCCTTTCTGAGGTCAGGGGACTAAAACTGTCCACAGTACTCCAGGTGCAGTCTAACCAAGCTTCGATACAATTGAAACTAGACCTCACTACTCCTGTACTCAAATCCTCTTGAGATAAAGGCTAACATTCCATTGGCCTACCTAATAGCTTGCTTTTTTTTAAATCAAAAAATATAACAATATAATAATCTTTATTATTGTCACAAGTAGGCTTACATTAACACTGCAATGAAGTTACTGTGAAAAGCCATTAGTCGCCACACTCCGGCGCCTGTTCGGGTACACAGACGGAGAATTCAGAATGTCCAATTCACCTAACAAGCACGTCTTTCGGGACTTGTGGGAGGAAACCGGAGCGCCCGGAGGAAACCCACGCAGACACGGGGAGAACGTGCAGACTCCGCACAGACAGTGACCCAAGCTGGGAATCGTACCCGGGTCCCAGGAGCTGTGAAGCAACAGTGCTAACCACTGTGCTACCGTGCTGCCCACCTGCACCTTAGCCTTCAATGGCTTATGGACAAGGACACCCAGACCCCTTTGTACAACTACATTTACTAATTTCTTACCATTTAGGGTTGGAAATAATGCTATAGAAATCTAATTTTTTTAAATCTAGTGTTTTGTAAGATAACAAACTCCTGATTTCATGGCATATATTAATTAGACAAATTAGTGATTAGTTTGTAAGCAGGTCTAATCACAAAATTCCTTTGCAAACTCGCTAACGGCTTACTGGGACTTTTCGGGCGATCTCAGTAGGCTAAGCCCACCCGCGAGATGCTGCTTCTAGTTTCTTTGCAGCTTTTCCCAAGCCCACAACTCCTCTCTTTCCAGCGACCTCGATCACTCCTCCTGCCCGGAGCCAATTGAAAGATTTCGTGTGAGATCCAGTCACAGGGATCGGCCACAGCTGAGGGCAACGGGGGTGGAAGCTGTTGGGTGCCGGCGAACAGGCTGGTTTAGCACAGGGCTAAATCGCTGGCTTTGAAAGCAGACCAAGGCAGGCCAGCAGGACGGATCAATTCCCGTACCAGCCTCCCCGAACAGGCGCCGGAATGTGGCGGCTAGGGGCTTTTCACAGTAACTCCATTTGAAGTCTGCTTGCGACAATAAGCGATTTTCATTTCATTTCATTGGAGTGTTTTGCCGTGACACAACAGCGCACAGGGAATTCTGGGAGTTATTTTGCAGGCCCAAGGCACTATGCTGCCAGGTCGTCAGCGTTTTGCAACATTTGGTTGCAAAGACAGCGAACATTGGAAAAACCCAGCAGGTCTGGTAGGCACAGTAGCACAGTGGTTAGCACTCATGCTTCATAACGCCAGGAATCCGGATTCAATCCTTGGCTTGGGTCACTGTCGGTGCGGAGTCTACACATTCTCCATGTGTCTATGTTGGTTTCCTCCGGGTGCTCCGGTTTCCTCCCACAAGTCCCGAAAGATGTGCTGTTAAGTGAATTGGACATTCTGAATTCCCCCTCTGTGTACCCGAACAGGCGCCGGAGTGTGGCGACTAGGGGATTTTCACAAGAACGTCTTTGCAGTGTTAATGTAAGCCTACTTGTGACAATAATAAATATTGACACCACCATGACGCAGTGGTTAGCACTGCTGCCTCACGGTGCTGAGGACCCGGGTTCGATCCCGGCTCTGGGTCACTGTCCGTGTGGAGTTTGCACATTCTCCCCGTGTCTGCGTGGGTCTCAGCCCCCACAACCCAGAAGATGTGCAGGGGAGGTGGATTGGCCACGCTAAATTGCCCTTAATTGGAAAAATTGGGTACTCTAAATTTATTTTAAAAAGTAATAAATATTATTATCTGTAGGCAGAGAAAATAGAGTTAACTTTTTGAGTCCTTTTCATCTGAACCAAAAGAGAGGGAGAAGTGTGTTTGATATTAGCTGTGGCGGGGAGAGATTGCATCAAAGATGTAGCAAACTTAAGAACAAGAGTCAGATGGCCCAGTGTGGGAGGGGGAGGAAGGGAGGGTTTTTGCATTGTAACAAAAAATGCTTGACATATTAAAAAAAGGGGATAAGTTGGAGGAGAAAGGTTGCAGTCTGAAGTTGCTGAACTCAGTATGGAGTCCCGAGGGTGCTGCTCCTCCAGTTTGCGTTGGACTTCACTCGAGTGTTGCAGCAGGTCAAGGAAGGGCCTGTGGACACAAGAGGAAGGTGCTGAGTTAAAACGGCACGCGACAGGATGGTCGGGGCCATGGCTGCAGGCTGAGCGAAGGTGCTCCGCAAAGCAGTCTTTTGCAAAGAGTTCCTTGGTGACTGAGAAGATGCTGGAATCACAGGAGACCTGAAGTGGGAGTTACGGTGGGGTTAAAACAAAAAGGATTTGGATTTATCAAATGTGAAAGCAATGAGCGAGGAATCAATCCAGGCACTGCGACTCTCACCTTCATCCTTGGCATTCTCCTCATCTATTTCCACAGATACCTTCTCTTCCCAGGATGGCGAATGGGTCGGCTGGGCGCTGGCATGGGTAATACCCTGAGCTCTTTGCTGTTTCTCTACATCCGAGCCACTTTTACTATGGAAGAGAGATAATATCGCATTAGAACTCACGTGTGAAGATTCAGCTCCCAGAGCTCGAGGGAGACAGTGACATCGTGATAATGACACTGGACCAGTAAGCCAGAGGCCCAAGCTAACTCTCTGAGGACACGGCTTCAAATCCCACCATGGTCACTGTTGGAATTTAAATTCAATTAATAAATCTGGAATTGAAAACCAGTCTCAGTAATGGTGACCCTTGGGGCAGCACGGTGGCGCAGTGGTTAGCACTGCAGCCTCACAGTGCCGAGGTCCCAGGTTCGATCCCGGCTCTGGGCCACTGTCCGTGTGGAGTTTGCACATTCTCCCCGTGTCTGCGTGGGTTTCGCCCCCACAACCCAAAGATGTGCAGGTTAGGTGAATTGGCCACGTTAAATTGCCCCTTAATTGGAAAAACTAATTGGGTACTCTAAAAAAAATTTTTTTTTAAAGTAATGGTGACCCTGACAAATATCATCAATTATTGTAAAAATCCATCTGGTTCATTCATGATAGATTGCCCCTTAGTGTCCAAAGATTTAGGAGGGGTTACTGGGTTATGGAGATAGGGTGGAGGCGTGGGCTTAAGAAGGATGTTCTTTCCAAGGGCCGGTGCAGAGTCGATGGGCCGAATGGCCTCCTTCTGCACTGCAAATTCTACGATTCTATGTCCTTTAGGGAAGGAAATCTGCCGTCCTTACCCGGTCTGACCTACATGTGGCTCCAGAGCCACAGCTGTGCGGTTGACTCTTAAATGTCCTCTAAAACGGCCCTGGCAAGCCACTCAGTTCAAGGGTAATTAGGATGAGCAACAAATGTTGGCCTTGCCAACGATGTCCACATCCCGTGATAGAATGAAGAGTGAGTTCGATGTTATGATGTACAAGGCAACCTGATCAATGATAATCTGGTGTCTGTTATAGATGTGGGTTATTGTAGTCATGTGTGAAGTCTCTTTAAGAACCGAGACAAGTGGCATGTGTGACACCATCAGCTACTACAGGCCTTTGTCCTCAGTCGAGTACCAGCTCGTGGACAGTGGAGCACTATTTAATAAACCTCTGTTCATGTTGCTGTCAACATTATTTTTCAGCTATTTCTTTTGTGCTGTTAGTCTAAAGATATAACAGTTTACAAAAAGAAAACTGACGACGAGGAATGGGGCGGAGAAAATTATTTTCAAGAAATAGTCGATGTTCGATGTCAATGTAGACTAATGGAGCTGCTTCAACAGCTCATTCGATCAAGCAGATTAACAGAAGGTCAGAGATCGCACCCAGCCTCAAAACCGACAAGGAAGGGCCCGTACGGAATATAAACCGGCAATCCGAGGAGTTCAGGATGCAGAGCTCGCCACGTGTGATACAGTGAAGCGGAGGTAGAGCGGGTCAGAAAACAAAAGATTCTCGGGTGGCATGGTACCTCACGGCGCCGAGGTCCCAGGTTCGAATCCCGCCCCTGCGTCACTGTCCGTGTGGAGTTTGCACATTCTCCCCGTGTCTGCGTGGGTTTCACCCCCACAACCCAAAGATGTGCAGGTTAGGTGGATTGGCCACACTAAATTGGCCCTTAATTGGAAAAAAATAATTGGGTACTCTAAATTTTAAAAAATCCAAAAGATCCTCCCAGCTTGCGATGCGAGTTAAAGCTGTAACAAGTTGATGATTCAACTGTAATTAACAACCATCAATTTAAGGGAAGTTGGGGGAACATTCCAATACCATTAA
Source organism: Scyliorhinus torazame (assembly GCF_047496885.1). NCBI lineage: Eukaryota > Metazoa > Chordata > Chondrichthyes > Carcharhiniformes > Scyliorhinidae > Scyliorhinus > Scyliorhinus torazame. The sequence goes on along the minus strand of NC_092736.1, from coordinate 11,167,196 downwards.
AAATGCCCGTGGGGGCAGCACGGTAGCACAAGTGATTAGCACTGTGGCTTCACAGCGCCAGGGTCCCAGGTTCGATTCCCCGCTGGGTCACTGTCTGTGCGGAGTCTGCACGTTCTCCCCGTGTCTGCGTGGGTTTCCTCCGGGTGCTCCGGTTTCCTCCCACAGTCCAAAGACGTGCAGGTTAGGTGGATTGGCCGTGCTAAATTGCCCTTAGTGTCCAAAAAGGTTAGGAGGGGTTAGATTATCATAGAATTTACAGTGCAGAAGGAGGCCATTCGGCCCATCGAGTCTGCACCGGATCTTGGCAAGAGTACGCTACCCAAGGTCAACACCTCCACCCTATCCCCATAACCCAGTAACCCCACCCAACACTAAGGGCAATTCTGGACACTAAGGGCAATTTAGTATGGCCAATCCACCTAACCTGCACATCTTTGGACTGTGGGAGGAAACCGGAGCACCCGGAGGAAACCCACGCAGACACGGGGAGGATGTGCAGACTCCGCACAGACGGTGACCCAAGCCGGAATCGAACCTGGGACCCTGGAGCTGTGAAGCAATTGTGCTATCCACAATGCCACCGTGCTGCCCAGGGTTATTGGGTTATGGGGATAGGGTGGAAGTGAGGGCTTAAGAGGGTCGGTGCAGACTCGATGGGCCGAATGGCCTCCTTCTGCACTGTATGTTCTATGCTCTATGTTGTGACGGGAAATTTTGGCAGGGTGGGTTCATTTGATGAAAGATTCAGAGAACTGGAAATCATACTCAGAAATATTCCATTATTATATTCTAGCCAATAAGATTTAAGAAGATATTAAGGTGGCTGCATTCCTTTTGTTTAAAATAAATTTAGAGTATCCAATTATTTTTTTTCCCCAATTAAGGCGCAATTTAGCGTGGCCAATCCACCTAACCTGCACATCTTTTTGGGTTGTGGGGGACTGTGAAAACCACACAGACACGGGGAGAATGTGCAAATTCCACATGGACAGTGACCCATGCCGGGATCGAACCTGGGACCTCAGCGCCGTGAGGCAGCAGTGCTAACCACTGCACCACCGTGCTGCCCTCCCACATTCCTGAGTACAGCCAGAGGGAAAACTTTCAATTTTTTAAGAAGCTTAGTTTAGCCCGAGAAATCTGGGGATAAGATGTATCAAGAATTGGTTAAAATATTAGGAGACCATTGATGCATTAAAGCCATTAATCATTGCAGTGTACAGTGTTGGATCGATGGTGAAAAACATTTGTTTGTCATTCCAGCACGATATTTTGAAATGATATCAGTTCAGTACCGACTTACGCAGGCAGTGGAGATGTGCTCCGTGTCCAACACAGGTCTGGCTATTTCATCACAATAGTTGTACATTCCGTTCCCTCGTTGAGTCAAGGAGCACTTGACCACCTCGCCGATTCACCAAAACCAGCTCTCATTCACCAACAACAATTTGCCTTCAAATAGCTCCCACAGAGTAAGGTCTCAAGGCGTCTGCTCTGTGTTACGGGATAAATGGCAGCTTGGTAGAAGATTTTCCCATTTATTTTTTACTCGTTAACGGATTGACCGAGGGATAAGATATTGGCTCAGGACAGAAAGCAAAACTCCCCTGTTCTTCTTCGAGATGGAGGCAATGTGGCCATTGCTGGCTCGGCCAGCATTTATGGCCCATCCCTAATTGTCCTTGAGAAGTTGCTGGTGAGCTACCTTCTTGAACCGCTGCAGTCCCTGTGGTGTAGGTACACCCACAATGCTGTTCGGGAGGGGGTTCCAGGATTTTGACCCAGCGACAATGAAGGAACGGCCGATATATTTCCAAGTCAGGGTGGTGTGTGTCTTGGAGGGGAACCTCCAGGTGGTGCTGTTCCCATGTATCTGCTGCTCTTGTCCTTCTAGATGGTAGTGGTCGTGGGTTTGGAAGATGCTGCCAAAGGAACCTTGGTGAGTTCCTGCAGTGCATCTTGTAAATGGTACACACGGCTGCCACTGTGCGTTGGTGGTGGAGGGAGTGAATGTTAGTGGATAGGGTGCCAATCAAGTGGACTGTTTTGTCCTTGATGATGTCGAGCTTCATGAGTGTTCTTGGAGCTGCACTCATTCAGACAAGTGGAGAGTATTTCATCACACTCCTAACTTGTGCCATGTTAATGGTGGACAAAGGGCAACACGGTGGCACAGTGGTTAGTGCTGCCTCACGGCGCCGAGGTCCCAGGTTCGATCCCGGCTCTGGGTCACTGTCTGTGTGGAGTTTGCACATTCTCCCCCTGTTTGCTTGGGTTTCGCCCCCACAACCCAAAGATGTGCAGGGTAGGTGGATTGGCCACGCTAAATTGCCCCTTAATTGGTAAAATGAATTGGGTACTCTAAATTCTTTTTAAAAATAATGGTGGACAGGCTTTCGAGGGGAGGGGAGGGATTTCCTCCCATCTTTAAAATATTTTAAATATCTTTACGATCGAGATATTATCCTGGCTGATATTAGATATAGGGATATTCACCTTTGGCCTGAACATATATTCGTCCTTATTTTGTGGGGGGTTAAGGAGGACCCTGAGCCAAAGGAGATGATGGTTAGAGGGATGGTCAGAAGTATGGTCCAGGTGGTGGGTATAAAGGAGGAGAAAGAAGCAAAGGATGTTGAGGGGGAGATCCAAGTGTCATCATCGTCAGCCGTCCCCCAATGCGAGAATGGCGTCTACTCAGGATTGCGAATTCCTGCCATGGGTTTTCACGGTGACAGAACAGGCTGATTCTCGACCGGCAGATCTTTGGGCTTATGGAGCAGAGATGTCCCACGCGGAGCAGGATTTGCTTCCTTTCTCTTTCCTTCTCTGCCGTCGCTCTGCCTCATCATTAAGATGTTGGGGTCCGAGGCATGAGGCAGCTTGATAGACAAGTTGTCATCATTTTGACCGACCTTACCTGGTCTGAGCAACGTGTGACTCCAGAACCACAGCAATGTAGTTGACTCTTGGACACCCTCAAAGGGCAATTAGGGATGGGCAAAAAATGTTGGCATTGCCAGTGACACCCATATCCCATGACCGAATAAATACAAAACAAACAAGCATCCTGCCTATTTCCCGTTTCCATGAAACAGTAATGTGAGTAATGGAGGTTGTGGGGCGCAGTGGGTAGCGTTCCTGTCTCTGAGCTAGCAGCTCCGGGTTTGAGTCCCATCCCGTGGACATGACGGCCGAGGAAGGTGCGTTCATAACACGGCCAATCAGGTTGTGAAATCCACCTGCAAATCCTTCCAAATACGCCAGTGACTGGCGGTAAGAGCGGGAGCGACTCCTGGTCAGCCATTAGATGGAAACACATTGGAACTTCTACCATCACTATCCAGAGCTCCAGGGTACGACATGCATGTAAAACTGTACGTTGCCACTGAGCAATTCTTAGCTCAGTTTGCTAGATAGCCAGATTGGTGCCGACTGCATGGGGTTCAATCCCCAATCCGGCTGGGGTGGACTGAGGACCTGCCTCCTTTGCCCCACCCATGACGGGAGTCACAGCCCTGTGGATCGGACCTATCTTCGAGTGAAGAAATGTGGGTGAGATGTCCATATGGGCCCTCAATAAATTCCCCCTTTGGTGTAAGAACAAAGAACAAAGAAAATTACAGCACAGGAACAGGCCCTTCGGCCCTCTCAGTCTGCGCCGATCCAGATCCTTTATCTAAACCTGTCTTCTATTTTCCAAGGATCTACTTCCCTCTGTTCCCCGCCCGTTCATATATCTGTCTAGATGCATCTTAAATGATGCTATCGTGCCCGCCTCTACCACCTCCGCTGGCAAGGCGTTCCAGGCACCCACCACCCTCTGCGTAAAAAACTTTCCATGCACAGCTCCCTTAAACTTTCCTCCTCTCACCTTGAAATCGTGACCCCTTGTAATTGACACCCCCACTCTTGGAAACAGCTTGTTGCTATCCACCCTGTCCATACCTCTCATAATTTTGTAGACCTCAATCAGGTCCCCCCTCAACCTCTGTCTTTCCAACAAAAACAATCCTAATCTACTCAACCTTTCTTCATAGTTGGCACCCTCCATACCAGGCAACATCCTGGTGAACCTCCTCTGCACCCTCTCTAAAGCATCCACATCCTTCTGGTAATGTGGCGACCAGAACTGCACACAGTATTCCAAATGTGGCCTAACCAAAGTCCTATACAACTGTAACATGACCTGCCGACTCTTGTACTCAATACCCCGTCCGATGAAGGCAAGCATGCTGTATGCCTTCTTGACCACTCTATCGACCTGCGTTGCCACCTTCAGGGTACAATGGGCCTGAACTCCCAGATCTCTCTGTACATCAATTTTCCCCAGGAAACCGTATAGTCCGCTCTTGAATTAGATCTTCCAAAATGCATCACCTCGCATGGATAGATGATCCATTTCCCCCATAACCTGTTTGGCATCTCACTTGCCTGCCACTTCAAAGCTATCGCTAGATCAAACATTAACGAAAGAATGGTTGGTGTATAATTCTCTCGGTCTCTTTGAAGCTGTTTGTTTTGATACAGTCCCTGTTAGCAGTTCTCCTTGTGTTAATCAGCCACAGTGTACACACGCTGACTCTTGTTATTATATATCATTGTTGGGCTCCAAGTGATAATTATCCACACACGCAAACCTCGTAAAGCTCTCAGATGCTTTCTTTTACACCCAGGCGAATTTGTTCCTCATCTTTCAAGCGTCGATTTCCCCTCTCCCTGGTAAACCTTTGGGGAATGATAAGAGGTACTGTGTCCGAGACTGGACACCACACTTTAGGAAGAATGTCAAGGCCTTGGAGAGGTGGTATGGAGGAGGTTTACTGGAATGGTACCAGGAGTAAGGGATTCTGTTACCTATGATCTGGGATGTGCTGCCTGAAAGGACAGATTCAATAGTAACTTTCAAAAGAGAATTTCAAAAAACAAGGACGTGGGTTATGGCAAATTTAATCTCCGAACCCAATGACATACACTTTCTTCCCAACAACTAGAACACGGTAGCACAGTGGTTCGCACTGTGGCTACGGGGCTGGTTTAGCGCACTGGGCTAAATAGCTGGCTTTTAAAGCAGACCCAGGCAGGCCAGCAGCACGGTTCAATTCCCGTACCAGCCTCCCCGAACAGGCGCTGGAATGTGGCCACTAGGGGCTTTTCACAGTAACTTCATTTGAAGCCGACTTGTGACAATAAGCGATTTGTGGAGCTGAGTCCACAAAAGATCAGCCATGATCTCATTGAATGGCGGAGCAGGCTCGAGGGGCCAGATGGCCTACTCCTGCTCCTAGTTCTTATGTTCTTTGTTCACAGCGTCAGGGTCCCAGGTTCGATTCCCGGCTTGGGTCACTGTCTGTGCGGAGTCTGCACGTTCTCCGCTTATCTATGTGGGTTTCCTCCGGGTGCTCCGGTTTCCTCCCACAAGGTAATAGATGAATTGGGCATTCTGAATTCTCCCTCTGTGTACCCGAACAGGTGCCGGAGTGTGGCGACTAGGGGCTTTTCACAGTAACTTCATTGCAGTGTTAATGTAAGCCTACTTGTGACAATAAAGATTATTATTACAACTCTTAACTGCAAACGAAAATTCCTCAAAGTGAATTAAAAATATAGATTTTTAAATATATATATATTGTTAATAAGCTTGCCCAAAGAGCGATGGCACCATTGAAGACTGAATGTCATTATGTTGTAACAAACAATTCTTTTTTTAAATATAAATTTAGAGTACTCAATTCATTTTTTCCAATTAAGGGGCAATTTAGCGTGACCAATCCACCTAGCCTGTACACCTTTGGGTTGTGGGGGTGAAACCCACGCGAGCACGGGGAGAATATGCAAACTCCACACGGACAGTGACCCAGAGCCGGGATCGAACCTGGAACCTCGGCGCTGTGAGGCAGCAGGGCTAACCACTGGTAACAAACAATTCTATCCATCACAAGGGGAAACATTTTAAAAATAAATTTAGAGTACCAATTCATTTTGTCCAATTAAGGGGCAATTTAGCACGGCCAATCCACCTAATTATTACCCATCCCTAATTGCCCTTGAGAAGGTGGTGGTGAGCTGCCTTCTTGAACCGCTGCAGTCCCTGAGGTGTATGTGCACCCACTGTGCTGTTAGGGAGGGAGTTCCAGGATTTTGACCCAGCGTCAGTGTTGGAACGGCGACATATTTCCAAGTCAGGGCGGTGAGTGACTTGGAGGGGAACCAACATATTACTCATAATCCTCAAACAAGCCGATCCTATCAGGAACCCTCGTGTCCCTTTTAATTCCCTCACTGGAGCGCGGGAAGGAGGGAAGGGGAATGCACCTCGACAATATCTACCTCAGAATATGACCCCACACCACAGGACAGGACTCAAATCAGCTCCAGGCTACAAACAGATATCCGGAGGTCGCCTTAATAAGGCATCTACTGTCAGAGGATGTCGCGTCAAAGCATTCAGCTACAAGTAATAAATATTGTTTGTTTCTTAAGGAATCGTGAGAGAGTGCTATAAACATGTCACATCCCGTTCTCATCTCTCGCCTCGAAAGCCTCATTTAACACATCTTTCGGCTGGGGAGAGGGAACGGCACATAAATCTACTCCAAATGTCACCCCCTTTTCGTTCGCAATCATCCCAGATCTTTCATTAAAGGGGGAGCGTCTGGCATAATGCCACAATTAACCAGGGTCTTATGATGACAGCAACTTGCATTTGGAGAGTGCCTTAATGTAGTAAAATGGCCTGAAGGCACTTCAATGGAGCGTTACCAGACAAATTGAGGCACCAAGCCACATACAGAAATATTAAGATCATGCGACTAAATGCTTGGTCAACAAGGTTAGTTTTAGGGGGCAGATTAGAGGAAGAGGGTGTAATAAAGACAGTGTCACTGAATCACAGAATTGTCACGGCACACAAGAAGGCCATTCGACCCATCATGTCTGCTCCGACTCTCCAAACGAGCATCATGACTGAGTGGCATTCTTCCCTTGTCTCCATATTGTCTCTCCATGTTCTAACGCTCCTCTGCATTGAACTTCATCTGCCATCTCTCTGCCCACGCCACCAACCTGTCTGTGTCCTTTTGAAGTTCTGCACTGTCTTCCTCACAGTTTACAATTGTTCCAAGTTCTGCGTCATTCGCAATCTTTGAAATTGCCTGCTGCCAACCAAGGTCTATATCTTTAATAGAAATCAGGAGAAGCAAGGAGCCCGATACTGACCCCTGGGGAACTCCACTGCAAACCTTCTTCCAGCCAGTGGTGGAATGGTGAAAATTCAGAGATGGGGAAAGGTCCAGAATGGGAAGAATGCAGATCACCCGGAGGACTATTTTTTTTTTGCCTAAAGCCATACTAGTCTGAAAGCGTCCAATCTCATCTGATCTCATAAACTCGTCAAACTGAGGCTGGTTAGTACTTGGATGGGAGACGGCCTAGGAATATCAGATGCAGTAGGCATGAGGCGGCACAGAATCACGGTGGTCAGCACCGCTGCCTCACAGCTCCACGGTCCCAGGTTCGATTCCCAGCTTGGGTCACTGTCTGTGCGGAGTTTGCACTTTCTCCCCGTGTCTGCGTGGGTTTCCTCCGGGTGCTCCGGTTTCCTCCCACAGCCCAAAGATGTGCAGGTTAGGTGGATGATTGGCCGCGCTAAATTGCCCCTTGGTGTCCAAAAGGTTAGGTGGGGTTACTGGGTTACAGGGATAGGGTGGAGGCGTGGGCTTAAGTAGGGTGCTCTTTCCAAGGGCCGGTGCAGACTCGATGGGCCGAATGGCCTCCTTCTACCCTGTAAATTCTTTGATTCCATGACTGTAAGGCTGGAGGAGATTGCAGCGATTGGGAACGTTGAGGCAATAGCTGCTCTACCCTTTAGTTTATTGGGGGGGGCTGAAATCGACAGATCTCTTTTTGATCTCTGGACAAAATCGAGGGACACGAGGAGCAGGCGACACGGTCGAGTTGAAGCGGAGGATCAGCCACTGAATCGCATTGAAGCAGGCGCGAGACGGCTCCACTATATTTCTTACATTCTTATGTTAACCTCACAATGAGCAGCTTCAGACTGCTGCCTTGCACTAAGTGCCAAGAATGTTGAGAAGGAGCCACATGCTGAGGTGGGGGGGGCGGGGAGGAGGAAATATCGGGCGTATCTGGACCGATGAGCTAAGAGGTTGATCTTATTATTCATGTGACTTCTGATCTGTGTTTAAATCATCACTTTGCTGGAAGTACACCACCAACAGTTATTTTTGTCTCATTACTTTGTGAATGTTACCCACCCAAATTAGATCATTCTATCCAAGTTTTAAATCACAAGAGAAGCTGAAATAAATCTCGAGTAAAATGCCACAGAGAACTCAATTTTCCAAGTACATGGGCCGGTGAGGAAAGCTCCCACCTTCGCCACAGCACATCAGCAAGTAGAGAACGGGGGTCAAAGAAAGATTTTCATTTATGTCAGTCCATAAGGAATACAATCATTGAATCCCTACAGGGGGCAGCACAGTGGCACAGTGGGTTAGCACTGCTGCCTACGGCGCTGAGGACCCGGGATCGAATCCCGGCCCTGGGTCACTGTCCGTGTGGAGTTTGCACATTCTTCCCGTGTCTGCGTGGGTTTCGCCCCCACAACCCAAAGATGTGCAGGGTAGGTGGATTAGCCACGCTAAATTGTCCCTTAATTGGAAAAAATGAATTGGGCACTCTAAATTTATAAAAAAGAAAAGAAAAAAAAATAGAATCCCGACAGTGCAGAAGGAGGCCATTCCGCCCATCGAGTCTGCAGTGACCCTCCGAAAGAGCGCCTTACCTAGACCTCACCACCCGCCCTATGCCCATAACCACACCTAACCTCTGTACACGAAGGGGCAAATTAGCATGGCCAATCCACTTAACCTGCACACCTTCGGACTGGGAATCTTTGGGGGAGGTGCAAGAGTTGACCTTTCGACCCCTCGAACCTCCCCCACCATTCAATCTTCTACGTCCACTCGGTACTTTTAAACATTAATTCCTTCACGGGGTGAGGGTAATGCTGGTAATGCCAGCATTGCTTGCCAATCCCTAACTGCCCTGGAACGGAATGGCTTGCTGGGCCATTACAGAGGGCCTGCTTTAGCACCGTGGGCTAAATAGCTGGCTTGTAATGCAGAACAAGGCCAGCAGCGCGGGTTCAATTCCTTTACCGGCCTCCCCGAACAGGCTCGGGAATGTGGCGACTAGGGGCTTTTCACAGTAACTTCATTGACGCCCGCTTGTGACAATAAGCGATTATTATTATGTGGCCGCCCCATTGACCTGGAGTAACATGTGGCTCAGACCGGTTAAGGACTGCAGATTCCTTTCCCTAAAGGGTATTATTATTAAGGATATTACTGGCATGCCCAGTACCGGCTGGCGTCTTGAACTTGAAGCTAATTTTATATTTTAAAACACGAGACAAGGCTCCAAAAAAAAGGTGGCTACCCACATGTCACCAGATGTCATTTGTGTATTAGAAGCATTCCTCTAGTGAATAAGGTTATTTCGGGCTTTGTGTGGGCGGGTAAAATCCCGCGAGTGAAGAAAGTGTTGCTGGAGCGCAGTCAGGGGGAGGGTGGGTTGGCGCTGCCGAACTTCTGCAATTACTACTGGGCGGCCTTGGAGGATAAATTTGAATTGCCAGCAGGGAACGGGTTCAGGTATTTGCAGGTGTGAGACTTCCTGAGAAAACAGGTGCCTGCCTTTCCACCGCTGCTGCCACGGGGGATACAGGATAGAGTAGTCTCCAGTACCTGGGTGGGAGAGGGGAAGGTATCGGATATTTACCAGGAGCTTTCTGAGGCGGAGGTAACTCCGGTGGAGGAGCTTAAGGGCAAGTGGGAGGACGAGCTAGGAGGAGAGATAGAGGCGGGTCTATGGGCGGATGCCCTAAGCAGGGTTAATACATCCTCACCATGTGCCAGGCTTAGCCTGATACAATTTAAGGTATTCCACCGGGCACACATGACAACGACTAGGATGAGTAAGTTTTTCGGGGTAGAGGACAGGTGTGCGAGGTACGCGGGAAGCCCAGCAAATCATGTCCACATGTTTTGGGCATGCCCGAAGCTCAGAGGGCTTTGGCAGGGTTTTGCTAAGGCAATGTCCACGGTGCTAAAAACCTGGGTGGTGCCGAGCCCGGAGGTGCCGATCTTTGGAGTGTCGGAAGATCCGGGAGTTCAGGGGGCGAAAGAGGCCGAGGTCCTGGCCTTTGCCTCCCTGGTAGCCCGGAGACGGATCTAATTAATGTGGAGGGACTCGAAGCCCCGAGTGTAGAGACCTGCGTTAGTGACATGGCTGGGTTTCTCAGTCTCGAGAAAACAAAGTTTGCCTTAAGAGGGTCAATGGTCGGGTTCACCCGGAGGTGGCAGCCGTTTGTCAACTTTCTCGGGGAAAATTAAAATGTCAGCAGATGCAGTATTCCGGGGGGGCGTAATGGCGGGCGTATTGTTGTTTTATGGTTGGGTTGTAAGAAGATTGGGATGGTGGGGTGGGGGGAAATGTTTATTGTACCATGTTGATGTCATTGTTAATGTTATTTTCATAAAAACTTTCAAATACCTCAATAAAAATATATTTTTTAAAATAAGCATTCCTCTGTCTCAAGCGGGATCAAAAGAACATTCCAGACTGACATGACCGAATTCCCTTCCCTGAAATCAATCAGAAGAACGCTATTGGTTTTAAAATGAGTCTTCGAAAAAAAACAACACCCTCAGAGGCGATATCCCAGGGTGTGGAATTGAAATGAACACGTCACCGTGTTTGGAAAACCTTGGGAAAAAAACGCATGGAGGAAGCGAAATTGTCGTTGTCTGTTTAGCAGTTAGTTCCGCCATAGGCATCAGACGTACCAGTCTAGCCAGTCTGCGGAGCAGACTCAGACATCAGACAGCCAGAGTGTCTAACCTATCCCGGTCTTGTAGCTATTCAACTATTAGGAATCTCACAACCTGTGAACGCCTCGTTTTAAAAGACCCTCACTTCAACTTTAAACCATCGAATCGGTTCCGCCTGCCATGTGGGAGAGCGGAGATTATAAACCAGAAGCTGTGTTAATGGCGTTAACTTTAGCTGTACCCAGTGTTTGGACTGAATTATATCGAGGGATAGGGGCGCGGCCGTCACGCCCCAGAGCCGGAATCAAAACAGGCGTCGAGCCGACTTGTTCCATGCCAACCCTCCCCCCAGCCATAGTGCCCAGAGGGGCAACAAAATGAGGGCCAAGTGGGTCTTCAGCCCCTCTCTGGGGTGGAGGGTCCGCCCGCTGACGCTGCCAGCCAATCGATTGGCCAGCAGCCCCTTCAGTCCCAGCAGCACCAAGAACACATCAGTGGCTGATGTCGGAACTGCAGGTGAGGGAGGATGAAAGCCATTGGATCCACAGATAGCTACGTCCAGCGGCATGGGCGTGGTGGGGTAGGTTAAGGCTGTGGGCAGGTACAAAGATGAGGGGGAGGTGGGTGTTGGATCTTAGGAGGTCCGCCACGGGATCGGCAAAGGGAAGCCCTGTCGCCCACACCAAATGTTTTATGATTGGGTAGTGCATTATTAAGATCAATTGATAACTAGCCTAATTGACCCTTGATTGCTTATCTGAATAAGGTGGGCTGGTTGTCAATCATGGCACCTGCCAACCCTGTATGATGGGGGTGAGAATGTGGTTGGGCAGGAAGATGATGGGTCCCCCCAACTACCCAAAGCACACCCAGCAAGGGCACGTGATATACAATATGTGCCTGTGTGTGTGTGTGAGAGAGATCAAGGGGGATAGTGGTATTGTCACTGGACTAGTAAACTAGACTAATGCTCCGGGGACCCAGCTTCAAACCCCGTCACTGCAGATGGTGAAATTTGAATTCAATAAAAATCTGGAATTAAAAGTCCAGTGATGACCATGAAACCATTGTCGTAAAAACCCATCTGGTTCACTAGTGTCCTTCAAGGAAGAAAATCTGCCATCCTTACCTGGCCTGACCTATATGTGACTCCAGATCCACAGCAAAGTGGTTGACTCAAGGGCAATTAGGGATGGGCAATAAATGAAATGAAAATGAAAATCGCTTATTGTCACAAGTAGGCTTCAAATGAAGTTACCGTGAAAAGCCCCTAGTCGCCACATTCCGGCGCCTGTTCGGGGAGGCTGGTACCGGAATTGAACCGTGCTGCTGGCCTGCCTTGGTCTGTTTTAAAAGCCAGCTATTTAGGGCTTGCTCAACCTGCGATGCCGACATCCCATGAACGAATAAAAAAAAGTAGATGATGTTTAATTAATACAGAGTGTGAGAATAAATAAACTTTATTTTTACAAAAGCTTGCTGCTGAATTATTTTATTAAACATTTAATTTATTAAGAAACCCCAATTATTTGGGATATACACACTGAGGGTAAGAAAGGACGCACCTCTTTTCACATAAAACCAACCAATTATAGGCAGCAGGAGAGAGCATACATTCTGTCTGTGACAATGGTGTCATGACACCATTACCGAGAAGAATTTTCAATTCCACATTTTATTAATTGAATTCAAATTTCTCCAGCTGCCGTGGTGGGATTTGAACCCGTGTCCCCCAGAGCATTAGCCTGAGTTTCTGGATTGCTAATCCGACAATATTACCATTATGCCACCATCCTTCATCCCCTTTCCTGTCTACTATCCATATCCACTGGTTTCTTGAGCCTAAACTCTGTCGATCTCAGTTTTTGAAGCTCCTGGAGCACGGAGTGGGGCGGATGATGCCAAGGATTGACAATTTACAAAGCTCATTTTGCAACCTCTGACCAATGCAACATCAACAAAATAAACTCTTTAGTGATATTGGCTGAGAAGATAACTATTGGGGGCGGGGGGGAGGACGCTGGGGAGAATTTCCCTGCTCCCCTTTGGAAATAATAATCTTTATTATTGTCACAAGTGGGGCAACACGGTGGCGCAGTGGTTAGCACTGCTGCCTCACGGTGCCGAGGTCCCAGGTTCGATCCCGGCTCTGGGTCACTGTCCGTGTGGAGTTTGCACATTCTCCCCGTGTTTGCGTGGGTTTCGCCCCCACAACCCAAAGATGTGCAGGGTAGGTGGATTGTCCTCGCTAAATTGCCCCTTAATTGGAAAAATTGAATTGGGTACTCTAAATTATTATTTTTTAAAATAAATAATTGACACAAGTAGGGTTACATTAACACTGCAATGAAGTTACTGTGAAAATCCCCTCGTCGCCACATTCCCGCCTGTTCAGATACACAGAGGGAGAATTCAGAACGTTCAATTCACCTAACAAGCACGTCTTTCGGGACTTGTGGGAGGAAACCAGAGCACCCGGAGGAAACTCACGCAGACACGGGGAGAAAGTGCAGACTCCGCACAGACAGTGACCCAAGCCGGGAATCAAACCTGGAACCCTGGCGCTGTGAAGCAACAGTACTAACCGCTGTGCTACCATGCCGCCAAAATCCTTGAGATTTTTTGCAATCTCCCCGAGAGGGCAGGCGGGGCCTGGGCTGAATGCACCTTTCAAGCTGCAGCACTCGTTGACAGTGCAGCACTCCCTCAGCACGGCACTGGTGTATCCATCTGGATTTTGTGATCTCGTCGAGAGGACGTTGGGGGCTGGCGTGGGGGGGGAGGGGGGGGTTGCTGGGGGACGACGGACACTTGAACCCACAACTTTGTGAATCGGGGGGCACAGTTTACAGTTCTGAGGTCTGGGGAACAAGGGCCTTTACCCCTCACAGCAGGTCAGGAAACCAGTTCTCCTATATTGGCCGGTGCTGTGTTAGCTCCATCGGAACAGACACAGAACAACAGGCAACTTTTCACTTCTTTTAAAACGGACTCGCAACATATTACAAGCATAATCGGCAGCGGGTTACGCCATGCCTAAGGCTGCATAATAGGGTTTTAAAAGAGGGCATTCAAGTGTGGTCCGGTGAATATAAAAGGTGGTGTTGGATGGGATTATGGCCAGTGTGTGTGCATTGTAAAATATTTCAGTTCACAAGGTAACGATGCACCTGGCATTATGAGTCTCAATGACATTTGAAATTGGATTGCAGCCATTCTGATTAATTTTTCTTTTGTGTTTAAAGTAATCTGTCATCATTCTTCAAGAAAAAAATAACCTATGTCTTGAAAGACTCAAAAGGCACCACATGAAAAGTGACAGGAATGTTAATTTTTTTCTGCAGGCAGAAGCTGTCCCCGGACTTGGAACCTGCCGGAAAATGGCTCCTCACTTCTCACCGAGAATTTGCAGTGCAGAAGGAGGCCATTCGGCCCATCGAGTCTACACCGGCCCTTGGAAAGAGCACCCTACTCAAGCCCACACCTCCACCCGATCCCCGCAACCCAGTAACCCCACCTAACCTTTTTGGACACTAAGGACAGTTTATCATGGCCAGCCCACCTAACCTGCACATCTTTGGAGCGTGGGAGGAAACCGGAGCACCCGGAGGAAACCCACGCAGACGCGGGGAGAACGTGCAGACTCCGCACAGACAGTGACCCAGCGGAGAATCGAACCTGGGACCCTGGAGCTGTGAAGTAACAGTGCTAACCACTGTGCTACTGTGCCGCCGTTCTTCCGAATTCACATCTCACTCAATAATTGTTAAACCCACTGTTGCTGTCAGCAATGCCTTCTCCAATATTCCTTTTGCAATAAAGTGATTTGCCCCCTGTGGTGGAGCATTCCACAGCTTCACCGCCCTCCGAGTGAAGAAGTTTCTCCTCATCTCAGTCTTCAGTGGCCCCATCCCGTATCCTGAGGCTGGGGCCCCTTGTTCTAGAACCACCCCCCCTCCCATCCCCAGCCAGAGGAAACAACATCCCTGAATCCAGTCTGTCCAACTCTGTCAGAATTCTATACGTTTCAATGAGATCCCCTCTCATTCTTCTAAACTCCAGTGAATACAGTCCCAGCCGGCCCAATCTCTCCTCAGATGACAATCCTGCGATCCCAGGAATTACTCTGGTGAACCTTCGCTGCACTCCCTCAATGACAAATATGTCCTTTCCTAGATAAGGAGACCAAAACTGCACACAACACTCTGGGTGTGGTCTCACCAAGGCCCTGTACACACAACACTCTGGGTGTGGTCTCACCAAGGCCCTGTACACACAACACTCTGGGTGTGGTCTCACCAAGGCCCTGTACACACAACACTCTGGGTGTGGTCTCACCAAGGCCCTGTACACACAACACTCTGGGTGTGGTCTCACCAAGGCCCTGTACACACAACACTCTGGGTGTGGTCTCACCAAGGCCCTGTACACACAACACTCTGGGTGTGGTCTCACCAAGGCCCTGTACGGCTGCAGTAAGAACATCCTCGCTCTTGTGCTCAAGCCCTCTTGCAACGAAGGCCAAGGTACCATTTGACTCCTAACTTGACGCACCTGAATGTTTGCTTTCAGTGACGGGTGTACTACGACAGCCAGGTTCCTTCATACATCAACATTTCCCAATCGATGACTATTTAAATAATACTCTGCCATGCTGTTCCGTCAACAAAAGTGGAGAGCTTCACATCTGTCCGCGTTATACTGCATCTGCCACATATTTGCCCACTTGTCTGAATCATCTTGAAGCCTCTTAACATCATCCTGACCGCACACATTCCCACCAGGTTTTGGGTCATCGGCAAACTTGGAAATATTGCTTTGGATTCCCTCATCCAAATCATTGATGCATATTGTGACTAGCCGGGCCCCAATCACTGATCCCTGCGGGACCCCATTAGTCACTGCCAGCCACTTCAAAAAAGGCCCATTTATTCTTACTCTTTTTTCCTGTCCGCCAACCAATTCTCAATCCATGCCAACATATTAGTCCCATTCCCATGCACTTTAATTTTGCATACCGGGTTATGGAACGCTATAGATATACCCACAGCCAAAGTTATGACATGTCTGGGTCCTGCTACACTGTCAATGTGCTGTCTTGTCGTTGCATGTTCCACGGCTAGTTTACAACTATTTTTGAGTAATCGAGGGGCTTTTGCTATTTTCCCGGTCGGGCACTTAAGGAAGGAGTAAGGGCAAGAGAAAAGGAAATGAGAAGAGTGAGGCCAAGAGAGAGAGAGGCGGGACAGAGGAAATATAGGAGGTGAAAGGAAGAGAGAAAGAAAGGAGTAAGAAAACAGTGAGGATGGAGGGAACGAGCAGGAGAGTGAGGAGAGAAGGAATGGAAAAGAGAGGGGTTGAGGAACAGAGAGGGATAGAATAGGGAGGAGGAGGTATGAGGCAGAGAGGAGAGAAGGGTAGTTAATGGATTACAATGAGGGAAGAGATAGAATCGTAGACTTTCCAGAAGGAGGCCATTCGGCCCATCAAGTCTGCACTGGCCCTTGGAAAGAGCACCCCACCCAAACGCACACCTCCACCCTCTCCCCGTAACCCAGCAACCCCACCTATCCTTTTTGGACATTAATGGGCAATTTAGCATGGCCAATCCACCTAACTTGCACATCTTTGGACTGTGGGAGGAAACCGGAGCACCCAGAGGAAACCCACGCAGGCACAGGGCGAATGTGCAGACTCCGCACAGACACTGACCCAAGCCGGGAATCGAACCTGGGGCCCAGGAGCTGTGAAGCAACTGTGCTAACCACTGTGCGACCGTGCCGCCCCTTGGAGAGGGAATGTGAGAGAGAGAGAAGGTGAAAGTGGAAGGGGCAGGACAGAAAGGGAGAATGAGAAAGAGCAGATTAAAGATAAAAGTGGGGTGCAAGAGGGAGTGATGTGTGAGCAGAGACAATGAGAGAGAGGGAAGCATTTCCTCAGTTTGTTAATGTAGGGAAGCTTTGGTGGAGAGAACTGTGGCCTTAGGCCACCTGAACTTAGCTATGGTTTTTCATAAGGTGGCCCACCACATGAAGCCAAGAGGAGAAGGAGCAAGCAACTTTTCACATTCAGGTACGGAGCTCTCAAGTGAGAATCGAATTAGGCTGAAGTGTGATGCCTCCCAGGAGTGAATAGGCAAACAACACTCACCATCTAAGCTCACACACAAAGAGAGGTCTCTCAAGCCAGGTACTGGAGGACGGCCAGGCGCCAGGAGATCCAAGAAAGAAGGCAAAAGAAAATTGGACCAATAAAACAATTGACACTGATAAACCTCCTGTGGCATTGCTCACCCTGTGTGAGAGGTTACAGGTTATTGTATAGCTGCAGCACCAGCTGGTGGCCAGAGTCTGTAACTACCAGCACAGCATGGTGGCACAGTGGGTTAGCACTGCTGCCTCACAGTGTCAGGGACCTGGGTTCGATTCCGGCCTTGGGTGACTCTCTATGCGGAGTCTGCACGGTCTTTCCGTGTCTGCATGGGTGTCCTCCGGGTGCTCCAGTGTCCTCCCACAGTCCAAAGATGTGCGAGTTGACTGGGGTTACGGGAGTAGGTTGGGGGAGTGGGCGGCTCTTTCAGAGGAACAAAGAACAAAGAAATGTACAGCACAGGAACAGGCCCTTCGGCCCTCCAAGCCCGTGCCGACCATGCTGCCCGACTAAACTACAATCTTCTACACTTCCTGGGTCCGTATCCCTCTATTCCCATCCTATTCATGTATTTGTCAAGATGCCCCTTAAATGTCACTATCGTCCCTGCTTCCACCACCTCCTCCGGTAGCGAGTTCCAGGCACCCACTACCCTCTGTGTAAAAAACCTTGCCCCTCTCACCTTAAACCTATGCCCCCTAGTAATTGACCCCTCTACCCTGGGGAAAAGCCTCTGACTATCCACTCTGTCTATGCCCCTCATAATTTTGTATACCTCTATCAGGTCGCCCCTCAACCTCCGTCGTTCCAGTGAGAACAAACCGAGTTTATTCAACCGCTCCTCATAGCTAATGCCCTCCATACCAGGCAACATTCTGGTAAATCTCTTCTGCACCCTCTCTAAAGCCTGACGGTGCAGACTCAATGGGCCGAATGGCCTCCTTCTGTTTAGCACAGGGCTAAATCGCTGGCTTTGAAAGCAGACTAAGGCAGGCCAGCAGCACGGTTCAATTCCTGTACCAGCCTCCCCGAACGGGCGCCGGAATGTGGCGACTAGGGGCTTTTCACAGTAACTTCATTTGAAGCCTACTTGTGACAATAAGCGATTTTCATTAATTTCATTTCATTTCTGCACTGTAGGAATTCTACGTATTCTACCGCCTCGCATGGATCCATTTAAATAGTGTTTCCCATTGTAACTGTTTACAAAGGGAGCTGTAATGTTAAGCGTTGGAATTGAAAAAGCAGGTGTGACAATTCTGACAATGAGAAGAAAAGCTTCTGGGAAGGAAATGCAAATAGTCATGGGTTTCATCCGAAGAAATCAGGTCATTACCCTGGTTATGTTAAATAATTGACAGATTACATGATTATGAATATGCCCGCAATCGACAATCGTAGGCCCATTGACGAAAGTTTGTTGAATTGTTGCTAATTGGCTCGGCACTTTAGCTCAAAGTTTCGCTCCACCTGTCTTTTATCGGCCAAAAGAAATACTTCACCTCAACGGCAGCAAACTTTAAACAGCCAGAGCCTTTTGCTCGGGTCACGAAAGCCAGCATCCAGGTTGACATTTTAATTAAAAAGGGGTTGAATTTCACCTGGCGTGGAGCCGCCAATGGCTAAAACACTGAACGGGACCCTTTTCTGAAAGGCAAGCGGGTCTCGACATCCCGGGCCCAACCCTTTCCAGCCTCTGTAGACGCTTTGTTCTACCGAGTGCATCAAGTCTGACTGTCAGCCATTTCATCTCACATTATCTAGACAGTGGGCCTGCTATTGTCAAGGAGCCACGAAGCATTCGTCAACAAAGCATGACTTACTATAACAGATATGTTCTCTGATTTCCAACACCCCCCCCCCCCCCCCGCCGCACAGGATGAATAATGGATGTTTGTCTAATCAAGACCATCCGAGCCACTTCACACAGCAACACCCCCCTCACATACACACAGATTTTTATACATGTTTTACACACCAAGGATTATAAGGTTTAAAAAAAAGGACTGCTTAGTTCAATTAAATTTAGCTTGAGAGTGGTAGGGAAGAGCTTATCTCTTCTCTTTGTTTCTAAGCTGCCCCCTGGGGCAATGATTTGTAATGTTTTATGGCACCTGTTCGGTAAGGCAATGATTGCATTCAGAAAAAGCCACACCGCTAAAAGATTTATGAGAGTTTGTGCATTGTTAAAAATTCATGATCGCTGGCCAACCTGCATCAAAGCACTGATTTCATCGCATTCCAACCAGGGGCGTCTCTCTCTGTGCCCGAGACCAAAACTCCCAGATTAACTGGGCACAAAGCTTCATTAGCATTTTGTTTAAAATTACGCCTGGGTTGAAATGTCGTGTTTCTACTTAAAATTGAGGGCATCAGTTAATTTTAAATTATCCTCATCGAAAAGACGGGCCTGCGTTTATTTATTTTTAAATAAATTTAGAGTACACAATTCTTTTTGTCCAATTAAGGTACAATTTGGCGTGTCCAATCCACCTAACCTGCTCACCTTTGGGTTGTGGGGGTGAAACCCACGCAGATACAGGGAGAATGTGCAAACTCCACTTGGACAGTGACCCAGGGCCGGGATCGAACCTGGGACCTCGGCGCTGTGAGGCAGCGGCACAACCCACTGCGCCACCATGCCGCCCTGGGCCTGCGCTTCTATAAAGCATCTCTCTGAAACACCGCAATCCGCTTGACGAATCACTTGGAAACTCAGTATAGAGGGAAAGGTGGCAGCCACTGTGCACACAGCAAGATCCCATAAGCAACAGCGAGGTAAGTGCCCAGCCAGTCCCGTGGCAGTGATTGAGGGAGGGAAAACTAAGGACGGGATCTTGAAAATCTGCCTGAGCCACAGGAATAGGGAGACGGAGAATTTGTCACTTAATAATAATAATAATCGCCTATTGTCACAAGTAGGCTTCAATGAAGTTACTGTGAAAGCTCTTGTCGCCACATTCTGGCGCCTGTTAAGGGAGGCGGGTGCGGGAATTGAACCCGCGCTGTTGGCCTTATTCTGCATTACAAGCCAGCTGTTTAGCCCACTGTGCTAAACCAGCCCCTTCACCTCTGTTCTAAACCTACCAGGGAACAATCATCACCAGTTGGATGAGTCCCATGCAGGGTTATACCAATCTCAAAAAAGCGGCACCTCTGACACTGTAGCACTCCCTCAATACTGTAGCCTAGGTTTGTGCAATGATCAAGTTGCCACAAACAACAATGTGATAATGAGCAGGTGATCGGTTACATCGATGTTGTTTGTCGGATAACTATTGCCCCAGGACATTGCTCCTCTTCGAAATAATGGTCCTGGGATCTTATACACCCACGCGAGTCAGCAAGCGGGGACCTCGGGTTGTTCAGTTCATCCGACAGACGGGAGCTCCACCAACGCAGCTCTCCCTCAGTTAGAGGTGCCATCCCAGATTTTGTGCTTGAGTGTCTGCTGTGGGACTGGAACCATCAACCTTGCGACCACGGAGGTAAGAGTGATAAACGCTAAGGATCAGTCGAGCATAAATAGCTACTATTTTGAAATCGTGTTGTGTGGCGCATTCAGTGTAGCGGCTAAAGGTGAAAGCCAACCATCCAATGAGAAGTTTGCCACTGGCCTCTTCATCAGAAATCCTTGGGTGTCAGCTAAGTTAGTGGGCCAGCCACTCACTATAGACTCCATCTCGATTTTACACAGGGTGAGAGCACCCTGCTGTCTTCTTCAGGTGTGTCGTCCCTACCTTGCGAAGACTATTAATGACACGTTGGCTGTATTGTTATGGTACACGGGTGTGGGGCATTGTTTAATGAAGTGCCCAGAGCACTTATAAAGAAGGTAGGGCAGTGCATCTGTAATGCAGTGTTACCATTTTATATGCGAGAGATCTACGGTTCGAAACCAGGCGGAAACATTATAAAGAAGATGGGTCCTCTGTGACTGGTGGGCACTATGGGGGCTAGAGCACTTCATCAGCCCCCAAACCACATTTTGCTTTGCTTTGCCAGGTTTCCTTTGAGATTTTTGTCTTTTGTTACAATGCCCCTTTGAGTAGCTATCGCCTTAATTTACTTTGTTAATATGCCAATGTGTTCATTTGAACTTACTCAAGAGAGTATAAAGGGAAAAGGCTGGGACACTGGTAGTAATAAGTCACAAGCAGACTGCATTCCAGAAATAAACCTATTATTAATGCCTAGTTTCATATTTCACTATTGGTTGGGGATCAGATTGACACCCGCAAAGACCCTCGCCTGTTGCAACACACATTCCCAAATTTCTAATATGCCCCCAATTCCCACCGAACCAAGTTTTTTTGTAATTAATTTACGGGATGTGGGCCTCGCTGGTTAGGCCGGCATTTATTGCCCATCCCTAGTTGCCCTTCAGAAGGTGGTGGTGAGTTTCCTTCTTGAACCGCTGCAGTCCTCGAGGTGTAGGTACACCCACTGTGCTGTTAGAGAGGGAGTCCCAGGATGTTGCCGCAGCGACAGTGAAGGAGTGACGATATATTTCCAAGTCAGGGTGGTGAGTGACTTGGAGGGGAACCTCCAGCTGGTGGGGTTCCCAGGTATCTGCTGCTCTTGTCCTTCTGGATGGTAGCGGTCGTGGGTTTGGAAGGTGTTGTCTAAGGAACCTTGGTGAGTTACTGCAGTGCATCTTGTAGATGGTACACATGGCTGCCACTGTTCATCGGTGGTGGAGTGTTTGAATGTTTGTGGAAGGTGGTGCAATCAAGTGGGGCTGCTTTGTCCTGGTTGGTGTCGAGCTTCTTGAGTGTTGTTGGAGCTACACTCATCCAGGCAAGTGGAGAGCATTCCATCACATTCCTGACTTGTGCCTTGTAGATGGTGGACAGGCTTTTTTGGGGGGGTCAGGAAGTGAGTTACTCACCGTAGGATTCCTAGCCTTGGACCTGCCCTGGTAACCACAGTATTAACATGGCCAGTCCAGGTCAGTTTCTGATCAATGGTAACCCCCAGGATGTTGATTGTGGTGGGATTCAGTGATGGTAATGCCATTGAATGTCAAGAGGCGATGGTTAGGATCCTCTCTTGTAGGAGATGGTCATTGCCTGGCACTTGTGTGGCATGAATGTAACTTGCCACTTGTCAGCCCAAGCCTGGATATTGGATAAATGTTCCCCTTTAGTGTCCATTTTAAGCACCAAAATGAGTGAGCAGGACCTCAGTTTAAGATGGCAAAACAACAACTTGTGCATTTCACATAGGAACAAACACTCTCGAGCAGATTGCAGAAGTCTAGTCAGATACACATTGGTGCCAAACCATACAAATCAACATTAGGGCAAATGCCCAAGTGTGTGGTTAAAAAGGTACATTTTGAGGAGAGAGAGAAGTGAAAACATTTAGGGAGGAAATTCCAAAGCAAAGGCCCAGACCGCTAAAGGCATGGGCTTCAAAGGGAGGATCATTAAAATTTGGGCGGCACGGTGGCACAGTGGTTATCACCGCTGCCTCACAGCGCCAGGGACCCGGGTTCGATCCCGGCCTCAGGTGACTGTCTATGTGGAGTTTGCACGCCCCCCCCCATGTCTGCGTGGGTTTCTTCCAGGTGCTCTGGTTTCCTCCCACAGTCCAAAGATGTGCAGGTTAGGTGGGTTGGCCGTGCTAAGTTGTCCCTTAGTGTCCAAAAGGTGTGCAGGATAGGACCATAAGACATAGGAGCGGAAGTAAGGCCATTCGGCCCATCAAGTCCACTCCACCATTCAATCATGGCTGATTTCAACTAAGGTGGGGTTACGGGGATAGAGCGGTGCGGGTTGGCCTAGATAGGGTGCTCTTTTGGAGTTTCAGTGCAGACCCAATGGGGCAAATGGCCACCTTCTGCACTGTTGCGATTCTGTGGCACATTAAAAGACCAGTCCTCGAATCCTAGAGGTGACCTGCACCTGGGTCTCACCTTGTCCAAGGTTAGCAAGTAAGAACAGACTATGCAGCAGGACCCTGACATTGGCTGGAGTTCAAGTAATTAACCTTCCGTTTAATGCAATAAAAAATAGCAAATGCTGGAAAGCCTCTTTTGAGTTCCTGTTTAGTGCAAAATAACTCATAAATCCTTGCATCACCAGTACTCTGAAGAAATGTGGAGAGATGCCAGCCATTTTAACAAGGCAGAGGCCAATATTGGCCAACCCATCCAACAAAATGCCAAGCTCCCATATTAATGCTGACATCTGATTTATGAATGGCTGCATTTTACTGTAGTTTATGAGCTTATTGACCCAGTTCTGCCGTGTGGAAGTCAGAGGTGACTTCCAGCGTAACAGTAACTTCAAGCACAAAGCACTGCTTTTTACTACATAGACACGGTACCTTCATTAGAAGGATCGATGTCAGGGGCGGGGCAGCCTTTCAAAGTTCAAAGAAACTGTATCTGAGAAAGGGCCTCACGTTTTACCTTGCGTGACAGGTACGAGGCTGATACTTTCTGTTGTGTATTTTAGAGAATGCAAACCTTTCCTTTCTGTAATATTATATTTCTGCAATACTGGAGTCTCGCACATGGAGTTGCTCGTGAGTAAGCTCCGAATAAAATGGGAGGCATGGTCGTGATGTCTAGCTGCTACCCCATCCCTAAAGACTAACGCAGTAAGTTGGCAAACCCACAGTGGGTTAGCACTATGGCCTCACGGCGCTGAGGTCCCAGGTTCGATCCCGGCTCTGGGTCACTATTGTCATAATATACACGCAGGGATATGATGGTGCACAGACAGGCAGTGATTGACACACAGAACACAGCAGCCAATCACCAGACAGGACACGACCACAATAAAGCCAGAGGACACTAGTTTTCCCGCTCTCTTGGGATCCAGCCTCTGAGACAGTCAGAGCCCGTGAGCAGCAACATACACCATGTGGCAGTAAGATAGTCTGGTCAGGTTAGCCTCAGGTCTCCAGTCAAGCCAGCATGGTGTAAACCCACAGTTAAAGTATGTATGATAGTTAAGAGTTCAATAAAATCGGGCAGCACGGTGGCGCAGTGGGTTAGCCCTGTTGCCTCACGGCGCTGAGGTCCCAGGTTCGATCCCGGCTCTGGGTCACTGTCTGTGTGGAGTTTGTACATTCTCCCTGTGTCTGCGTGGCTTTCGCCCCCACAACCCAAAGATGTGCAGGGTAGGTGGATTGGCCACACTAATACGTCCCTTAATTGGAAAAAATGAATTCGGTACTCTAAATTTATATATTTTTTAAAAAGAGTTCGATAAAATCGAGTTGCATTTCTTCAAGTGTTGGAAGCCTGTCTCTCTCACTGCTGCAGTAAACGCAGTCCCCGCAGACCCGGCATACCCAACACATCAACTATCTGTGTGGAGTTTGCACATTCTCCCCGTGTTTGCGTGGGTTTCGCCCTCACAACCCAAAAGATGTGCAGGATAGATGGATTGGCCACGCTAAATTGCCCCTTCATTGGAAAAATATGAATTGGGTACGCTAAATTTATATTTTTTTAAATTGGCAAACCCAGGTAACTGGCAGTTGACGGAGTTAAATGCAGGACAATTCTAATGGTTCTAAACTTCAGGCTGCAGTTCAATGACTTCCTGCCTTTCTCCTTTGCAAGGCTGCTTTACACCTGTGCCACAACACACAAGATGCACACGTGCATGCACACTCACATACACACATACAAACATACAAACATACACACATTCAAACATTTCTTAAGCACTGCAATATTTATTTATTTTTCGGCAATTAAGGGGCAATTTTTTTAAATATAAATTTACAGTAGCCAATTATTTTTCTTTTTCAATTAAGGGCAATTTAGCGTGGCCAATCCACCTAACCAGCACATCTTTGGGTTGTGGGGGTGCAACCCACGCAGAGACAGGGAGAATGTGCAAACTCCACATGGACAGTGACCCAGAGCCGGGATCGAACCCCATCGGCCCCCCCACACACACCCCAACCTCAACCTGTCAAAGACACTTAGCACAGGGCTAAATCGCTGGCTTTGAAAGCAGACCAAGGCAGGCCAGCAGCACGGTTCAATTCCCGTACCAGCCTCCCCGCACAGGCGCCGGAGTGTGGCGACTAGGGGCTTTTCACAGTAACTTCATTTGAAGCCTACTTGTGACAATAAGCGATTTTCATTTCATTAAACTGCACCCTGCAGGGAGGGGCCGACTGGCTTGGTGCTCTCCCCCACCATCGCCCCCTGCTGCCAGAGCCCCCATTACAATACATGTCCCCGATGCGAAACTTCACACAGTGGGAACGTACGTTAGGAATTTGGCTCAGAAAGTCCTCGTTTAGGGAGGCAGGGGGAGCCGTCAGACAGCATAACCCTGTTATACATGGGCCCATTCATCACCTCTCCGTTACTGACTGAAACCCATTCATTCCGCAACACTCTGTCCGGCAACACCACGCGCTCGGTACTCACGCAATCCCGAAGGGTTGAGGCACAGAACCGTCACCGAGGGCTGGCAGGTCAGTTGCTCCATGCAGGATTATGCTAATAGACTCCTTGCCAGGTCTCGAAACATGCTCGTCGTTGGTTGGAGATGTGAGCGTGGGTTCAGTCCTTCCAGGAGGTGTTTCAGTGACCTAGGCCGAGGAGAAAAACATTAGTCCCTTCAGAATTAGACACACGCCCCCTCGATCCACATCTCAGCAGGTTTGGTCGGGCAGGGAAGCCATCACTGCCCCTCCACTGGCTAGGTTATTACAACATATTAGCAGGCCATTCAGCCTATCAAGTCCATGCCAGCTCTCTGTAGAGAAATACAGTCAATCCCATTCCCCCGATAGAATCCCCACAGGACAGAAAGAGGCCATTCAGCCCATCGAGTGTGTCCCAACTTTCCGAAAGAGCCCCCTGCCTAGGCCAACTCCCTTGCCCTATCTCTGTAACCCCGAGCATTGATCACGCCCAAAGCACATAAACAGCGCATCTTTGGACACGAAGGGACAATTTATCACGGCCAATCCACCTAACCTGCACATCTTTGGGCTGTGGGAGTAAACCGGAGCACCCGGAGGAAACCCACGCAGACACGGGGAGAACGTGCAAATTCCACACAGTCACCCAAAGCCAGAATCAAACCCGGCTCCCTGGCGCTGCGAGGCAGCAGTGCTAACCACTGCGCTACCCTGCCGCCCATTCTACCCCAGAGCCCTGAAAGTTTAGTTCCCTCAACTGCTCATCCAATTTCTTTTTGAAAACATTCAACTTTTCCACGTCTGACACTCACAGAGGCACTGAGTTCCAATTACACACTTGCTGCGTAATAAGGTTCTTCCGCAGAATCCCCCATATCTCTTTTCCAAGATCTTAAAATATATGTTTCCCGAGCCAATTGCAACAACTTTTCTTTGTCTACCTTATCTAAACCTGTCATAATCGTGTACCCCTCTATCAAATCCACCCTCAGCCTCCTTTCCTGCGAGGAGACCAACCCCAGCTTCTTGAACCCTAACCTCATAGAACATAGAACATTACAGCGCAGTACAGGCCCTTCGGCCCTCGATGTTGCGCCGACCTGTGAAACCGCTCTAAAGCCCATCTACACTATTCCCTTATCGTCCATATGTCTATCCAATGACCATTTAAATGCCCTTAGTGTTGGCGAGTCCACTACTGTTGCAGGCAGGGCATTCCACGCCCTTACTACGCTCTAAGTAAAGAACCTACCTCTGACATCTGTCTTATATCTATCTCCCCTCAATTTAAAGCTACGTCCCCTCGTGCTAGACATCACCATCCGAGGAAAATGGCTCTCACTGTCCACCCTATCTAATCCTCTGATCATCTTGTATGCCTTTATTAAGTCACCTCTTAACCTTCTTCTCTCTGACGAAAACAGCCTCAAGTCCCTCAGCCTTCCCTCATAAGATCTTCCCTCCATACCAGGCAACATTCTGGTAAATCTCCTCTGCACCCTTTCCAATGCTTCCACATCCTTCCTATAATGCAGCGACCAGAACTGCACGCAATATTCCAAATGCGGCCGCACCAGAGTTTTGTACAGCTGCAACATGACCTCATGGCTCCGAAACTCAATCCCTCTGCCAATAAAAGCTAACACACCGTAGCTCCGTACTAACCCCGGAGCTAAATTGGCCCCTGATAAGACTGGCAAGAAGGCACAGCTTGGACAGAAGAGCCATTAAACCAAAGGCAAGTTCCCCTGTTGGGCAACAACCCCTTTAGTCAACCTAAACTAGATTATTACAGTCCTCCTGCTGAACTTGCAAATCGGGTTCCTGGGGAATCTTCGAGCCCGCATCAGCCTTTGCTTCCCCGCTGGGTCAGAATGGAACACAATGGAATCAGAAAGGGAAAGAGATTATTTCAACTCTTTCCCTCACATCCGCCTCCCCCTCCCCCCCCCCCACACACACACGCTGCCTGCACCCCCCACCCCTACCTCCACGAGTCCAGTTTCAGACAGGTGGGGCAGTTAAAGTCGGGGCAGGCAGCTCTATAGTATTAACATGAAGCAAAAAAGATTTCCATAAACATAGGCACCACTTACTCCTTTTCCATTTGTATTGCGCCTTCAACGTTGTGAAATGTCCCCTGGAGCTTCACAGGAATTATTATCAAACAAAATTTGATACCGAGACACATATCAGGAGGCGTTAGGTCAGGTGATCAAAAGGGGCGGCACAGAGGTTAGCACTGCGGCCTCACAGCTCCAGGGACCCGGGTACCAATACCAGCCTAGGTGACTGTCCCGTGTGTGCGTGGGCTTCCTCCGGGTGCTCCGGTTTCCTCCCGCACTCCAAAGATGTGCAGATCAGGTGGATTGGCCATCCTGAATTGTCCCTTAACGTCCAACTGTTGGGTGGGGTTATGAGGGTTACAGGGCCTAGGTAGGATGCTCTTTCAGAGGGTTGGTGTAGACTCGATAGGCCGAATGGCCTCCTTCTGCACTGTAGAGGTTCTATGATTCTAAAGAGGTGGATTTTAAGGAGCATCTTAAACGGGAAGATAGATTTTCGAGAGGCGGAGAGGTTTACGGAGGGAATTGAAGAGGGTCCCTCCGAAGTCTGACAGAGCCGTATCCACTCTCCATCGAGGGAAAACAATCAAATACCAGCCCCGCTATTAAATATTCAAACACGAATGGCTAATTCACATGGAAGCCCCTGACAAATACAGGAGAGCTGGTCACCCCGGTAATAGGGTCTGGGCAGAAGCTCTACTTCAGGCACAAGACATAGAGGTGAATTGTCGCTTTCCCCAGCCGCGTGTTCCTTGGCAGCGAGATTCTCCGTTCCCGCCACCGGCCAATGGGATACCCCATTGCGGCCACCCTACCCCGCCGGGAAGCCTGCGGCCGGGGGAGCACTGTCGGCGGAACGGAGAATCCCACTGCAGGAGAATTCACCCCCTAGTTCCTGAGGCTGGGAGGGAGCGGTGTCATGAAAATGTTGCTTCAAGAAATGTTTGGCTGCTCATGTTACTGCAGTGATGTCAGAGTGTGGGTGGAGCTGGGCTGTCTGTCAGCTTTTTACTTTCGTTTTAGGGTTTTTGCTGCAGGCTGTATTTTAGTTTCGTTTTCAGTGTTGGAGCTGAAGCCAGACAGAGCAGGTGTACTGTTGATCTCTCTGCCATGAAAAGACTATCTCTTGAATGAAAATGAAAATCGCTTATTGTCACAAGTAGGCTTCAATGAAGTTACTGTGAAAAGCCCCTAGTTGCCACATTCTGGCGCCTGTTCGGGGAGGCTGGTACGGGAATTGAACCATGCTGCTGGCCTGCCTTGGTCTACTTTCAAAGCCAGCTATTTAATCCAGTGTGCTGAACCATCTCCTGGTCTTGATCATTTGGTGAATTCAGAATTATAAATATTTTCAG
Organism: Scyliorhinus torazame; assembly: GCF_047496885.1. NCBI lineage: Eukaryota > Metazoa > Chordata > Chondrichthyes > Carcharhiniformes > Scyliorhinidae > Scyliorhinus > Scyliorhinus torazame. The sequence continues at coordinate 11,138,360 of NC_092736.1, read as the reverse complement.
TAGTGAATGTAAACCTGATGTGCTTCTGCTAAAAGGTGTTTCTTTGTCTTCTGGATGTTGTTTGGGAAGTTATTAAGGATTACTTAGTGTTGTATTCTTTGGGGGTTGTATTTGAATTGATGGTTGCTAAGATGTTCACTGTGGGCGGTATTCTTCCCCCCCCCCCACACCGGGTGGGAGAATCAGCGGGGCGCCGCGCGAGTCACGCCATGCCACCCCGCCACCCGCATGTGATTCTCTCTCCCCCCCCGAAACCAGCGCCGCAAGAATCGTGCCGGGCCACTCGGAGAATCACCGCAAACGGCCCGGATGGGCCAACCGGCTGGCGAAAAAAATGACAGTCCTGCCGGTGCCGTTCACCCCTGGTCGCTGCCGGCGGGAACTGTGCGGCAATGCTGGGGGGGGCGGCCTGTGGGGGGGGGGGGAGCACCTTCACCGGGGGGAGGCCTCCGATGGGGTCTGGCGCGGGTAAGAAGTTCCCCACGCATGCGCAGGATGGTGCGGCCCAACTGCGCATTCGCGGGTTGGCGCGGCACCCATTTGGCACCGCGTAAGGAGGCTGGAGTGGCGTGCTGGCCCGCTGTGGAGGCCAGAATAGGTCGTGCCCGGGCCCTGTTCGTGCAGTTGTGAAACGCGACGGCGTTCACGACGGCGGGGACCCTTAGTCCTGGGAGCAGAGAATCCCGCCCTTTATGTTTCAAAAAGGTTAACTTGAGTTCATAGAATAAACATTGTTTTGCTTTAAAAAATACTTTTCCATTTCTGCTGTACCACACCTGTAGAGTGGGCCGTGTGCTCCCCATACCACAATCTAGTAAAAGTTGTGGGTCAGGTGAACTCCATGATACACTTTGGGGTTCTCTAAACCCTGCCCCATAACAGCGGGAAAGAGTAAACAGGCCAGGAAATGGAAAAGAAAAGCCTCCTCTCATGCACAGAGTTGCTGTAAACCATTTTACAGATCACTGATCTGTTACACAACATCAAGAGCATCATCCATTCGAAGCCAGATTTGCCCCTAAATTTCAAAACGTCCTGTTTAAATTCCAAACACACCACAGACTCCGATGCTTTGATTATCCGCTTACATAAAGAGCTCGCTGATGAATGCATTAAAATGCCTACAGGCAGTCTCAATTATGACTCAACTACTTAATAATAACCTTCATCCACAGAAACATGTTGCTATTGAGCGAACATGCAGAAAAGCAAAATAATAATCCACATTCACGTGTATAATAGGAGCCTCAAGGTCAGCACCTTGCCAGGGCGATTACTGAGAGCTCCAACTACACCAACAAACGCATGAAAGGAGGCTGCAAGAGAAACGTGAGCAGTTGCCAAAGGCTTTGTTCCAATTAAATTGATGAGGTGGGGGGGGGGCTCAGTGGGGTCATAATTTGAAGTTGCGCAAGGCCAGGTCCAGGTTAGATGTTTGCAAGTGGTTCTTCCCCCCCAGGGAACAGTTTGCAGTGGATATTGACTCGCTGAGTCCGTTCACACAAGAGCTGGACCAGGTCTCGGCTGAGGGCCGAAGATCCCCTCTCAGGTAAGCATAGAATTATCAGGGTGAACTTCATCTCCCAAGACTGGTTTGGATTGCCTGAAGGTGGGGGGCTGGGTCAAAGAGGAACTCCCCGGATTTTCAACTCTTTGCCCCCAAAACTGCTCCTCGATTTTTAACCTGTTTCTTCGCCTCTCCCGAAGGACCACATGGTTTTGGGCAGGGTTGGGGTGGGGTGGATCTGGGTGGGGGGTATACAAATGATGATGCAAAGGCTGGATGGGCCAGAGAACCTTTTCCTGTTTGGAAATATTCCCAAAATATAGATGCACGGAATGGAGCAAAATCGACATTGCTTCAAAGAAAATATGTTCACTGGCGTAAATTTTAGAAAATGCTCATTATTTTCACACTCCACTAATTCCTGCCATGAAAAAAAAAAGAGGGAACTGATTCGCGGAGGTTTTTGAAAAGTTGTAATCATTTTTCAAAAACACAAATGTTAAAAAATGCGATTGAATCGTATGCCACAGTTTTTTCCTTAACGTGGCATAAATATGATTCTACTCCGTTGGGACAACATGTTGGGTAATCCAAAGTCATCAAAAAATTCAAACTTTTTAGAAACTCAATTAGACTTCATCGTAAGGACACAAACCATTCGGCCCATCGAGTCTACTTCACCATTTATTGGATCTTCTGCCTCAAATCCACTTTCATGCCCGCGCCCCGTATCGCTCCACTCCCTCAGAGACCATAACCCCAGTCTTAATATTATCAGCGATGGAGCATCCACACTCCTCCGGGCTGGAGAGTACCAGAGGCTCACAACCATTTGAGTGAAGAGATTTCTCCTCATCTCAGTCCTAAAGGATAGGTACCTTACCCGGAGACTATTCCCTGTCCTGCCCCCACGTCCTAGATTCCCCGACCAGCGGAAACAAGCTCTCCGTGTCCACCCTATCAAATCCCTTCAGTTTCAATGAGATCACCTCCCATTCTTTTAAAGTCCGGAGAACAGAAGCCCACTTTAGGCAGCCTCTCAGCCCAGGAACCAATCCCATCGACCTTCGCTCTGCTGCTTTCAATGTAAATATAACCTCCCTTAAAGACGGAATCCAAAACTATGCTCAGTGTTCCAGTAGTCCCCACAAGACATAGGCCAAGATGATGGACTCAAGTAAGTCTAGGTCGCTTGCAGTGAGAATTTCTTCCAGCTTTTCTTCATGGGGTTTTATTTAGAAGATTAAATCTTTTGAATCTATGAACGGCCCTCAACTAGCGACTGATGATGGCTGCCACGTTATTCTTGCCATATTTCCAGAATCATTGGGTTCCAGCTGGAATTCTCCGGCCGATCGCTGGCGGCGGGATTCTCTGATCCCACCGGCAGTACGCCCCTGCCTGGGGGTTTCCTTCTGTTGTGGGGTGGCTTCAATGGGAATTCCCAGAGACAACTGCGGGAGTAGAGAATTCCACGGCCAGCGAACGATGCCAAATCTCCGTCCTCGCGAGCAGCGGCAGCGGGACGGACTCACATCTGGGAATCCAGTCGCCTATCTTTGCAATCTCCTCTAGCCCTCCAAGAGCTCTGCATTCCTCCAATTCCCATCCATTCCTGATTCTCTTCCTTGTCCCATTGGTGGCTGTGCCTTCAGCCACGTAGGTCCTAATCTCTGGAATTCACTCCCTAAAATGCTCCAATCTCTCTTGTCTCCATTAAGACAGTTGGTAACACTTTTTCTTTTCATAAAGTTAGAGTACCCAATTCATTTATTTTCCAATTAAGGGGCAATTTAGTGTGGTCAATCCACCTACCCTGCGCATCTTTTGGGTTATGGGGGCGAAATCCACGCAAACACGGGGAGAATGTGCAAACTCCACACGGACAGTGACCCAGAGCCGGGATCGAACCTGGGACCTCGGCGCTGTGAGGCTGCAGTGCTAACCACTGCACCACCGAGCTGCCCAACAGTCGGTAACACTTGCTTTATTGTCAAGTTGTTGTCCAACAGCAGCCCTGTGAAAGCCTTGTGTCATTTTATTACATTCATGATGCTGTACCCATTGTTACTCACTAAACAAATAGATTTCAGGTCAGCAGGATGAGAAAGACAGCATCATTCAAGTGGATCAAAGCTATGCATGGAGCAGCAGCGGGTATGTCGGGAGAAGATTCAGATCTGGAGTGGTTGATCGAGTTGCAATAAAGCCCAGCTGTCTTATTTCTCCATTGGTAGATCTCCATCTGTTGCACTGAGTTGTATCCACTGCAATCGAGAAAAATCAGGTGGTCATGGCTGAGATGAAATTGCAGATTGAACAAACCAGCCTTTTCTTACTTAGAGAGCTCGGTGGGGACCCGAGGCTTTAGTGCAAGAAAGAACCAAAGAGATGGAAAGAGATGAGATAGATCAAGGGTGCGTGAATGGGATAAATGCTGTGGACTAAAGAAGGAAATGTCTGAGATGTAAGGGGTCCAATGCATTAGTCAATCTCCTTTATATTTGGACATGGGAAGACATGCATCCTCTAAGTTGCTAAAGGCACCGCACAGTGCAACGAGCCTGCAAAAGTTTGAGGGAACATTGATTGAAGGAACTTTAAGGGAACATCGAACATCAGGTGGACAATTGATGTTTCTTATTAGTACAGCATGAAGAGCTCCAAGGCACAAAATAGAGGCACTGGAATGCCCCGATAGACAGCAGGGTATAATTATAGTGTGACTTGTTTACATAGGAAATTTCCATCCTAAATGCCAACATACAAACTCATATTGAAAAACAAATGGTACGGAAAAGTGACAACAGAAGGTAAGGATGTGTGGGCACACATCTATAAGATGCATAATAATATAGAGAGGTATGAATAACATTCTGGCAAATCATTTGATAACCATTATTTAATGCTCAAAACTGACAAGGTTAGCGGCAAATGTAATAATGTTGCAATATTCACTTGCCGATGCTACAGGCGGAGGGGGAGGGACGATGTTTTAGTCTTCTCCTCGCTGATTGCTTGCAGGCGGGTTCTGTTGGGGTGGAGGTCAGCTTCTCCGTCCTGGGGCAGCACGGTGGCGCAGTGGGTTAGCACTGCTGCTTCACGGCGCTGAGGTCCCAGGTTCGATCCCGGCTCTGGGTCACTGCCCGTGTGGAGTTTGCACATTCTCCCCGTGTTTGTGTGGGTTTCGCCCCCAAAAGATGTGCAGGGTAGGTGCACGCTAAATTGCCCCATAATTGGGAAAAAAATTGACTGGGTACTCTAAAATTTATTTAAATAAAGCTTTTCCGTCCTGCGCCTCAGTGTGGCCGCGGGATTTAATGGAATTCCTATACCTTGTAAAAGTTACGTTCACCTCGAGAGGCGCGATCGAGCGGTTCTACAAAAGATGGTGCCCGTCCATTCTGTACGTTAAAGAGTTGGTCACCGTCAGATGCTGGAGAGGGGGAGGGGGGGGGGGGAGTTGGTTTTTCTTTTCATCATTTGTGTTTGAGTGGAGTTTATAAGTATAAAATGTCAAAAGCTTAATAAAAATACTTTTTTAAAAATGCGACGAAAACATTAACATGTCTAATTGGTTTATTTTTTTAAACTTAATAACACCTCAATATGTATGATACCAAAAGAATACCCTCCCTATTATCCAGAAGTAGACCATAACAGTACTCGCTGGTGATGGGGCATGTTTCTTTCTTGAATGCTCACGTTATTATTGGCAGGTTTAATATTCTGGGTTAGGTGGATTAAGCTTACATAGATTTCTGATCCTATTACAAATACTCGCCTTCCAGTCAAAATGTGCCTAAAGCCCCGACCCATTGCTGGATATTACTTTCCCCAAGCTTCTTTGAAAGAAGTGAGCATTGTTTTCTTGTCCTTGACCCTGTGCTTATTGTAAATCATGTGTGGACTTTGTCACCGCGATTTCCGGCTGTGATTTTCACCTCTTGCCTCAGACTCATGGGTCTCATTCTAGACCCTCGAGTACAGAAATTTGGATGACACTCACAGTGCAGTACAGAGGGCGTGCTGCACCATCAGCAGTGCCTTCTATGCGGGGTTAAATCAAGGCCAGGTGGACGCAAGAGACACTGGGTCTTCTCTCCAGTGTCCTGGACAACATCAGGAAGACAGATGATCGTCTTGCTCTTGTTGAGATGGCTGTGAATTGCCCGCATTGCAACGGCGGCAGTGCATCATTGGCTGTGAAATGCTTTGGTGGTCCTGAGATCGTCGCAGGCTCTATATAAATGCGAGTCCTTTTTACCGCCATTTCCTTCCTCTGCAAGTGCCCGAGGAACAGCTTGGCTCGGCGAGACGGAAAATGACACTGACTCCATTTTCCGTAACTTGGCGGTCGTCAAAAATACCACCTGAGCTCCGTTAATGCTGTCTAAAAATTGTAAGGTCGCAGGCAAGGCTACCGCGAACGGACCTAACTCTATTTATGGGACTAACCGATATCCAAGAGGGAGTTAATGCCCCGCCAACTCTGACGCTGTACATCACATTTAGAAATTCAGGTGGTCGGGGGCGGCAGTGTGGTTAGCACTGGGACTGCGGCGCTGAGGACCTGGGTTCGAATCCCGGCCCTGGGTCACTGTCCGTGTGGAGTTTCCACATTCTCCCCATGTCTGTGTGGGTTTCACCCCCACAACCCAAAGATGTGCAGGGTAGGTGGATTGGCCACGCTAAATTGCAAAAAAATAATAGGGTACTCTAAATTTATTTAAAAAAAGAAATTCAGGTGGTTACTAAATAAGGAGCTTCCTATTTTCCCTAAATCGTTCCCTCACGAGAAACATCCCGTCCCACTTTGGATCGATTCAGTCACGGCTTCAGAGTTTGATGTCTTTGATCCGGAGCCATTTTCCCCTTGCCGAGAATTTCAAGGAGTTAGGTCACCGCCCTGGGGCCACAAAAAACAATTACACACAGAAGTGGAATATTCATCGTCGGTCGGGGTATTCAACCACAAATAAAATAAAATCAGGGTCATCTGGGAATTCCAGGCCAAGCCTTCTGAATAATTCAACCAAGCCCACAGCTTTCATGAAACGAAGCAAGAACTTCCAAAGACCTGCACACAACACGTGATCACATCACCCGGAGCACTGCATTTTGTTCAGCAGGCGAAGCAGTTTGAAGTTTTGTAATGCGCAACAACAATAATTCTCGGCAGGTTTAGTGGGCGGAAGGTGTTGCAGATGGCAGCACGGTAGCATGGTGGTTAGCACAATTGCTTCACAGCTCCAGGGTCCCAGGTTCGATTCCCGGCTTGGGTCTCTGTCTGTGCGGAGTTTGCACGTTCTCCCCGTGTCTGCGTGGGTTTCCTCCGGGTGCTCCGGTTTCCTCCCACAGTCCAAAGATGTGCGGGTTAGGTGGATTGGCCAATGATAAATTGCCCTTAGTGTCCAAAATTGCCCTTAGTGCTGGGTGGGGTTACTGGGTTATGGGGATGGGGTGGAGGTGTTGACCTTGGGTAGGGTGCTCTTCCCAAGAGCCGGTGCAGACTCGATGGGCCGAATGGCCTCCTTCTGCACTGTAAATTCTATGTAAAAAAAAAAATGTCCATTATGAATAATTTCTCAAACATTCTACTGCACCAATTGTTAATCTTCTTGCGAGAGCATCGTTGTGCCCCAGGGATAGAGGGGCGAATCCGCAATGACTGACTGCCGGGATTCGAACCCGGGTCCTCAGCGGCGCAATCCCAGTGCTAACCACTGCGCCACCTGCTGCCCTTTTCCATGGCATTTTTACTAAAGTTTCTGATCACCTCTTTATGGCTCACTTTCAGCTTTTGTTTGAAAATATTTTAATGAAGAAGTTGCGGCTTTCTTAAAGGGGCTATTAATGGAATCGTAGAATCCCTACAGTGCAGGAGGAGGCCATTCGGCCCATCGGGCCTGCATCAACCCTCTGAAAGAGCATCCTACCTAGGCACACCTCTCCACCCTGTCCCTGTAACCCCATCTAACCTGCATATCTTTGGACTGTAGGAGGAAACCGGAGCACCCGGAGGAAACCCATGCAGACACGGGGAGAACGTACAAACTCCACACACACGGTCGCCCAAGGCTGGAATTGAACCCGGGTCCTGGCACTGTGAGGCAGCAGTGCTAACCACTGTGTCACCGTGCCGCCAGTTTTTTAGACCTTCTCATTTCTGTTTACAGTCTTTTGCTGACCCACACAACTTTTATTTTTGGTTCCCTTTGTCATAATCCCCATTAAATATTGTCCTTAACTCTCCAGCGGAGCTTTTACTCCCGCTGTACTAATTAATCTCAAACTCCATCACCACGTACTGGTGTGTTCTGAGCATCACTATTCCCTCCCTCATTATTAGTAATCATTAGTACACACATCTATCGCAACACTTGGCACATTGTACACACAGGGCTCTTAACTCTCGGCACGGGAGGGAAGCATTTCTCCAAGGACGTCTGTGTGAAAATACAATCTGTCCATGTGTTAATGAAACAAAGATTGAAGTGCACTGTGGCAAATTAGCTAGTCAGATGGTGCTGTCTATCTGCTGATTGCTCGGGGCTGACTGAACACCATCAACAGATGGAGCAAATCCAAACTGGTGTCTTAGGGAGATTCCATTTTCACTCTGACTGTGTTGCTTCGTCAACGTGTGTTCAGACCTGCCTCACTCTCCGCGTGAGCGCGGAGGCCGAGGAAACATCCATCCAATTTGTACAACCCTATTAAACACAGTGCTAATTATTCAGGCATACACCAGGGCTACAATTGACTACATCTCACTGGGTATCCATGGGCCAGAATCTTGGTTTCTGATAGCTAATTTACAACCCCCATATAGTGTGTGTGTGTGTGTGTGCAGGGGTACATGTTCCTCTAAGTCTGAATGTGTGTCTCTATGTGTTTGCGTGCAGGGGTAACTGCGTGTGTGTATGTGTGTGTGTTTGTGTAAGGATAGGGCAGCACGGTGGCACAGTGGCTAGTGCTGCTGCCTCACGGTGCCGAGGTCCCAGGTTCGATCCCGGCTCTGGGTCACTGTCCGTGTGGAGTTTGCACATTCTGCCCGTGTTTGCGTGGGTTTCGCCCCCACAACCCAAAGATGTGCTGGGTAGGTGGATTGGCCACGCTAAATTGCCCCTTAATAGGAAAAAGTGAATTGGGTACACTAAATTTTTTTTTTTTAAAGGATGACTCTGTGTTTGTGTAAGCGTGTGCATGTTTCTGTGAGTGAGTATGCGAGTCGCTACATGTGTATATGTAGGGGTATCTCTGCATGTGTGTGTATATAGTTATACATGTATATGCGTGTGTATGTGTGTCTCTACACATGCACCCATGTGTTTGTCTGTGTACTGTTATTGTGTGAATGCATGTGGATGTATGTATGTGGATGTGTGTGTGCCAGTGTCCATATCACTGTGTGTGTGTGTATGTTTCTATGGGTCCAGGCAGAGACAGACTTACACTTTTTGGGGCTTTGCTGGGGGCCCCTGGTGACATCAAGCCACCCCACCTGGTGACATCAGGCCACGACCCTGGTGACATCAGGCCACCCCCCTAGTGACATCAAGCCACGCCCCTGGTGACATCAGCCCACGCCCGCTGGTGACATCAGGCCACGACCCTGGTGACATCAGGCCACCCCCCTAGTGACATCAAGCCACGCCCCTGGTGACATCATGCCACGCCCCCTGGTGACATCAGGCCACCCCCCTAGTGACATCAAGCCACGCCCCTGGTGACATCAGCCCACGCCCGCTGGTGACATCAGGCCACCCCTCCTGGTGCCATCAAGCCACACCCCCTGGTGACATCAAGCCAAGCCCCCAACGACTGGTTACCTGGCGGCTGCTGCTGGCTATCTGACCTGGCCTCTGCTCTTTCTTGCCCTCACTGCCCAGTCCAGCTGCTGACCAGCCAAGCCCTCTCACTCTCAGCCCTGCCAGGCTGACCTCTGGGGCTGGTTGAGTCACCCCACTTCCACTGGCCGCTATTCCACAACACGCCACACTGGTGCTTACCTGGCCTACTTCACACCTCCCAACTGCTGGCCAGCACACGGCTTGCTCAAGTGGGTGGGCCTCAGGCCTCAAAAACCTTGTGTTCTCCTGGCTGGCTGGCTGGCACCTGGCTACCTGGCCTGGTGGCCCCTGCTCATTTTGGTTAGTGTCCACCCTCCTCAGCCCTGGCCTGGAAGTCGATCAGCTCCTCCTCAATGGCTGTTGGCCAATGCCTCCTTCTCACTGCCTCAGTGAAGACTTCACAGCCTCGCACCCCGATGTCAGGTCGGGGCCCCCACCTTTGCCTCAGGCTGCCCGTGAGACTGACTACCAGAAACCCAGCTGCTGCTTTGCACCTTTACTCAATAAAAGTTCAGAAACTTCACACCAATTCAGGAGACCCGTGTCTGAACTGCCCTCAGTCTGCAGCGTCTGACAACCTGTTTCCCCACTCTCAAGGGGAATCCAGCAATCAGACACCATGTTGTTCTGTATTGCCCGCTGATAGGCTCAATAAATTTGAATGAGCCCATCAGCAAATTTAGAGCTACCAAGGCTCGGATTGGTGTTCCCATTGCGTTCCCAACGCAACAGTCACCTCTCCATATAGGCCCCCCCATTGTCCGGGGCCCTGCGCTGTAGCGCTGTTGTGTTTCATTGAAAGTCTTCCTCTGGGTCCATGTCTGTCTGCTATATATATAATAATAATCTTTATTATTGTCACAAGTGGGCTTACATTAACACTGCAATGAAGTTACTGTGAAAAGCCCCTAGTCGCCACATTCCGGCGCCTGTTCGGGTACGCCGAGGGAGAATTCAGAATGTCCATTACACCTAACAAGCACGTCTTCAGTGGCTAGCGCTGCGGCCTCACGGCGCCGAGGTCCCAGGTTCGATCCCGGCTCTGGGTCACTATCCGCGTGGAGTTTGCACATTCACCCCGTGTCTGCGTGGGTTTCGCCCCCACAACCCAAAGCTGTGCAGGGTAGGTGGATTGGCCACGCTAAATTGCCCCTTAATTGGAAAAATGAATTGGGTCCTCTAAATTTTTTTTTTTTTAAAAGCACGTCTTTAGGGACTTGTGGGAGGAAACCGGAGCACCCGGAGGAAACCCACGCAGACACGGGGAGAACGTGCAGACTCCGCACAGGCAGTGAGCCAAGCCGGGAATCGAACCTGGGACCCTGGCGATGTGAAGCAACAGTGATAACCACTGTGATACCGTGCCACCCTACATAGGGAAGGAAATCTGCCATCCTTATCTGGTCTGGCCCATATGTGACTCCAGAACCACAGCAATATGGTTGACTCTTAAATGCCAGCCATTCAGTTCAAGGATAGTTAGGGGACTAAGCCGGGAATTGAACCTGGGACCCTGGCGCTGTGAAACAACAGTGCTAACCATGCCCCTAAAATTTTAATTTCCTACGCAAGAATCGAACCCGGCCATGGTGGTGAGAGGGCAGAAACCTTACCGCTAGACAACTATGAATATGATAAATATATACTAAATATATATGTATATGACAGGTGGGAATAGGCTTGTGCTCAGCAATGAAGCCCTCTGCAGTCAACCAGCCTGATGCCACTCCCTGTTACCAATGAGAAATGGCCACTTCGGCAAGACACAGGAGTGTGAACTGCAACCTTGGAACAACCCTCCATTCAGGAATCAGCACTTTCGGGGAAGAGAGATAGAGAGAGAGAGAGAGGGAAGGAAGAAAAACTGCCAAACTGGGATTCCGAGGCCCATGTGGAAACTAATGAATATGGGTCTGCTCCAGTAAGGACATTGTCTCTCCTTCGAGCTGGGAAGACGGGAAAATCTGCCCCTGTGTATTCCAACTCTCCGAGCGGTAATTGTATTTGCATATTGTTTGCGTGTTGTCAGATCTGCTCGAAGAGACATAAACTAAATCGCACATCACAGGGCCATTCAAAATCGGGCTGTCTTAATATTTTGTCAATTGGCTGTATTTGCAGCCTATTTGTTTCGTGACTTTAACCAAATCAACCCAATTTACCTTGACAAATACCATCACTGCGGCAGTGACAGTAACTGGGAGCGAAAAGACAAACTGAAAATTACTGTAATTGGAATCACAAAATGGCAGCTGCCGTTCTTTAGCCCCAAGGTCGGAAGAGAATCAAACGGCTGAAAAGTAGCTCTTTTGTACTGATCGCAATTTCCGATGCTCGCTCCCGTCTGGGACGGAGTATTAACGTCCCCCGTAATTTCGTCAAGCGCGAAGGAAAAACACTCAACGTGAAAGGGGCTGGCAAAGCAAGCAGGTGAGGAAGGGCCCACGTTTTGGTTTTCCCACCAGCTCAGGACGCCCCACGGCCAATGAAGCACTTTCGGAGGGCAGCCACTGTGGCAGCAGCTGAATCCTGCACAGCAAGCTCCCGCAATGATACTGCGGCCAGGCAATCTGCTTCGCTGATACCGGGTGAGGGATCGATGTCTGGCCACCGCGCCGGTGAGAGTTCCTCTTCCCAGTAGTGCCGTTGGATCAGTCACAGCCTCCTGGAGGAGCGGGGTCGACGTCTCATCCGAGAGACGGCAGCTCCGACAGGGCAGCACCCAGTATGGTGGCAGGGCCGGTGTGGTTTCCTCTCGAGGCGCATGGTAGCTCAGCTCCAGGGTCCCGGGTTCGATTCCCGGCTTGGGTCACGGACTGTGCGGAGCCTGCACGTTCTCCCCGTGTCTGCGTGGGTTTCCTCCGGGTGCTCCGGTTTCCTCCCACAAGTCCCGAAAGACGTGCTGTTAAGTGAATTGAACATTCTGAAATCTCCCTCTGTGTACCCGAACAGGCGCCGGAGTGTGGCGATGAGGGGCTTTTCACAGTAAGACCATAAGACATAGGAGCATAATTAGGCCACTTGGCCCATCGAGTCTGCTCCGCCTTCATTGCAGTGTTAATGTAAGCCTACTTGTGACAATGAAGATTATGGCCGGGATTCTCTGAAATCCGGGCCAAGTCTTGACGCCGGCGTCAAAACCGGCGCTAGCGGCGCCAGCGTCAATGAGCCTCCAGGCCCAGGCATTCACCCCTTCCTAGGGGGCTAGTATGGTGCTCCACGACCGGCGTGGATTCGTGCATGCGCGAGGCACGGCCGATGCAGGTCCGTGCAAGCGCGCCATGGTCTTCGCTGCGCCAGCAACATGGTGGAGCCCAACAAGGACCCCGGCGCAGAGGAATGAGCCCGCCCGCCGATCGGTTGCCCACGATCGCGGGCCTGGCCACCGTGGAGGCCCCCCCCCCCGGAGTCGGCGCCCCCTGCCCCCCCACCAGACAGCCCCCGCAGCCAGAACCCCGAGGTCCCGCCGTGTGGGGACCATGCGCAACCAAACCCAGCAGGACTCAGCGGAACTCGGCGGGCACTCGGCCCATCGGGGCGTGGAGAATCGCCAGAGAATCGCCGGCCTGGTGTGGGAACGGCCTCGCCAATACCCTGGATTTGCCTTCGCTCCAACCTCCATTAACGCCTCTTCTGCAGAGATTGGCTGTAATCCCAGAAGTGACTACCACTTGAACCTGGCACTGCTGCGACTACAGGGTTGCCTCTTGGCTGCGAGTTCTCTAAGGCCTTCTTTCTAGGAAGTTTCTTCCTGAGTCAATTAATGGCCCACCGAAAGTTAACTGACTGTGGGGCAGCTGGTATCATCAGACCATAAGACATAGGAGCAGAATTAGGCCACTCGGTCCATCGAGTCTGCTCCGCCATTCAATCATGGCTGATATTTTTCTCATCCCCATTCTCCTGCCTTCTCCCCATAACCCCGAATCCCCTTATTGATCAAGAACCTATCTATCTCTGTCTTAAAGACATTCAGTGAATTGGCCTCCACAGCCTTCTGTGACAAAGAGTTCCACAGATTCACCAGCCTCTGGCTGAAGAAATTCCTCCTCATCTCTGTTTTAAAGGATCGTCTGAGATTGTGTCCTCTGGTTCTAGATTTTCCTACAAGTGGAAACATCTTCTCCACGTCCACTCTATCCAGGCCTCGTAGTATCCTGTAAGTTTCAATAAGATCCCCCCTCATCCTTCTAAACTCCAACGAGTACAGACCCAGAATCCTCAACCGTTCCTCATACGACAAGCTCTTCATTCCAGGGATCGTTCTTGTGAACCTCCTCTGGACCCTTTCCAAGGCCAGCACATCCTTCCTGAGATACGGGGCCCAAAACTGCTCACAATGTCAGCCCGAATGTGTTCCCCGCTGACCCTTTTGGTGGCTGGGTGGGAAGCCCCATCAGCTGAAACTTGCTGCCCATAATTTTATAACACCTCCATTAAATCTTTCCTTAACCTCCTTTGGCCTAAGGGAAACAATCCCAGCTTCTCCAGTCTGTCCACCTTATTGAAGTCACTCCTCCCTGGTACCTGTCGTGTTATTCACCCTGGGGTAACACGGACTGCAACACGATGCAGATGAACGATAAAGCATACAGCAAACGTAGGCGTTGGTTCAATAAGGTTTATTGAACTTCAGCAACGAAGCACACAGCTGCCTGTGGGCTGACTCTCTACTACTCTAAGTAAAATAACTCTAACTATCTAGACCAGACTAGCTCTGAGCCACGTGTAGAAGGTGTTGAATGATTTGTACACCCTGACTGTCACTACAGTTGTCACCAGTGGAAAGAGGCAGAGTGCTGATGCCTCGTGTGTTTTATACGTGGAAGCCCCCCTCTGGTGTCCCGTCTTGTGATTGGTTGTGTTCTGTTCTGTATATTGACTGGCTCACCTGGGTGTCTGTCACTGCCTGCTTTTACCTCATGATGTGCATGGGTGCATATTATGACAGTACCACTCCAGCCAATCTCTGCTCACTCGTCAGTGCGGTAAAGCACATTTACGAGGAGTGGTCAGGGGTGAAGGCTGCACAGTGATGGACACCTGCACACATCCAGTCTCACTGTCTCCAGCATTCCCCCTTCCCTTCACGATGGGATTAACACTTGCTGGAGTGCGGCAGTCTCCCGTCTCGGACTCAAACGGCCATGCTTTCTGCATTAGCCCAGACAGCGAGAGGCGGTCAGCTATTCCACGGTGAAGGCATCATACCCAAGTAACATTTAGATGAGCACTTGAAACGCCAGAGAATTCAAGGCTACGGACCAAGCACTGGAAAACGGGACTGGTATAGATCGGTGCGTGTAGTCGGTACAGAACGGATGGGCCGAAGGGCCTTTATTTGTGCTGTAAAATTCCATGACTTTACGACTTGAGGTTGGATCGCCCCCAAGACTCACTTACCTCTTACCACACTCAAGCAGCATTAACTTATGCGGGTCCCACACAATAAGCTTCAGGTCCACGCTAATAGGTCCACGGAGGATCATGTTGAAGCTCACTTGCTGTAGCTTTATTTTCCTGTCACAGGAAATACATTGATCCCACAGCACAGGCCATTCAGCCCAATTGGCCCATTCTGGTGTTACAGCTCCATGTGAGCATCTTCCCATCTTACATCCCATCGACATGTGTTTCCGATCCATTCTTCCTCATGTACTTTTTGAGCTTCCCCTTAAAGGCATCCATACCATTTGCTACTTTATCCAGTGATGCACGATCAATTGCACAAAGACTAAAGTTGGCTACAACTGTGGCTTTATTACAGTCAGAGGTGTGGCCTCCTGCTGCAGCTGGCGAAATGGCAGGGCACTGGCGGTCATGCATATTTATACAGTTCTCCGTGGGCGGAGCCAGCCGGCAGGAGCTACCGGCGAACCTGTAGTGCAGGTCCTACCTTACATCTCCTATTACAGTGGTTCACCACATTCAGTAACAAGTTCCATATCGTAATCAAATTCTCATGTTTCCCTTTTTGACTTGACAGTGACTCTCGTACATTTGTGACCCTTATTTTATTTTTTTTCTATAAATTTAGAGTACCCAATTCATTTGTTCCAATTAAGGGGCAATTTAGCGCGGCCAATCCAGCTACCCTGCACATCTTTGGGTTGTGGAGGCGAAACCCACACAAACACGGGGGGGGAATGCTCAAACCCCACAAAGACAGTGACCCAGAGCCGGGATTGAACCTGGGACCTTGGCGCCGTGAGGCAGCAGGGCTAACCGTGCTGCCCATTTGTGACCCTTATTCCTGGCCTTTCCCATGAGTGCAAACTCTGTTGGAGAGCTGAGGTGATTGGCTGAGGCCCCCGGCGCACCACACCCGCAGTAGGCCGGAAACGGCAATTCGAGGCGTGCTGGTCAGGTGTTGTCCATCGACAAGATGTCCTGCAGCAACTCACCAAACCCCTTTCAAACTGGACGGAGGCTGCAGACACAAGGTAGCGCCCTCCACCTGCAGGTTCCCCTCCGAGCCACCTACCATCCTGACTCGGAAATATATCGGCTCTTCCTTCCCTGTCGCCGGGTCAAAATTCTGGAACTCCATCCCTAAGAGCGCTGTGGGTGTGCCTACACCACACGGACTACAAGAGGGCGACTCACCTTCTCGATTTGGGAAGGGCAACAAACTCTGGCCTGGCCAATGGTTCTCCCGTCCCAGGATCGAATGAAAAGAAGATCGAGAAGTGAGCAAAGTATTCTTAAAGAAGATTGGCACACACACATTGCACAAATAATCTGACCCCTTTATTGAATTTAAAGGCATAATCCAAACGCGGAAATGCTCTTGTGGTTTAACATCACCTGAACCCCTCTCTGGGTCATTGTAATTAAGACCATAAGACATAGGAGTGGAAGTAAGGCCATTCGGCCCATCGAGTCCACTCCACCATTCAATCATGGCTGATTTCAACTCCATTTACCCGCTCTCTCTCCATAGCCCTTAATTCCTCGAGAAATCAAGAATTTATCAACTTCTGTCTTAAAGACACTCAACGTCCCGGCCTCCACCGCCCTCTGTGGCAATGAATTCCACAGACCCACCACTCTCTGGCTGAAGAAATTTCTCCTCATCTCTGTTCTAAAGTGACTCCCTTTTATTCTAAGGCTGTGCCCCCGGGTCCTAGTCTCCCCTGCTAATGGAAACAACTTCCCTACATCCACCCTATCTAAGCCATTCATTATCTTGTAAGTTTCTATTAGATCTCCCCTCAACCTCCTAAACTCCAATGAATATAATCCCAGGATCCTCAGACGTTCATCGTATGTTAGGCCTACCATTCCTGGGATCATCCGTGTGAATCTCCGCTGGACCCGCTCCAGTGCCAGTATGTCCTTCCTGAGGTGTGGGGCCCAAAATTGCTCACAGTATTCTAAATGGGGCCTAACTAATGCTTTATAAAGCTTCAGAAGTACATCCCTGCTTTTATATTCCAAGCCTCTTGAGATGAATGACAACATTGCATTTGACTCGGGGATCACAATATCCAAAAGACATAATTGTGTCCGTCAATCAACTCTGCATCGTGTGGATTTGTTAACTATCTCCTGTCGACATCTCCATGTTTGAAACTCAATGAGCTGCACAAAAGCTTGATCAATACGTAATGCCTTTTAGATCAATTAAAAGACGCCCAATATTAATTAAAATAAGAGCCGAGGGAGGAGAGCTGGGCCAGTGGTTTGCTAGCTGGGGCGTGTCACTGGCTTGACCCCAGGCCAGGCTCAGTGGGTGAAACCTCTCCCTCTCCTCCGTGTGTCGCACTGTCAGCGGGCGGCTCCCTCGCCTTGGAGTCGGCAGGTCGGGGTGCAGGGTTCCAGCCCTCATTCCAGAGACCTGAGCACCAAATCCCGGCTGGCCCGCCCAGCGTAATGCCGAGGGAGTGCTGCATTGTCAGAAGTGCCACCTTCCGGATGAGATATTAAACCGTCTGCCCTCCCCACGTAGACACAAAAGACTCCCTGGCATCATTGCAAAGAAGAGGAGGAGAGTTCTCCCCCCACCTCCTTCAATGCCCTTAGCAAAGTTCATCTCTCAGCCAAACATCACCAAAAACATGATCACCTGGTCATCATCACATTGCTGTTTGTGGGATCTTGCTGTGCGAAAATTGCCGGCTACTTTTCTTGCATTATAACAGTGGCTACACTCACGGCACGGTGGTTAGCACTGCTGCCTCACAGCGCCAGGGACCCAGGTTCCATTCCAGCCTTGGGTGAGTGTCTGTGTGGAGTTTGCACGTTCTCCCCGTGTCTGCGTGGGTTTCCTCCCACTTTCCAAAGATGTCCGGGTTAGTTGGATTGGCCACGCTAAATTGCCGCTTAGCGGCCAAAGATATGCAGGTTAGATGGGGTTACAGAGGTAGGGCGGGAGAGTGGTCCTAGGTAGATTGCTCTTTCAAAGGGTCGGTGCAGACTCGATGGGCCAAATGGCCTCCTTCTGCACTGTAGCGATTCTATGGAAAGTTCTTCATCGGCTGTGAAGCATTTTGAAATGTCCTGAAAGAGACTATGGTGCGATCCACTGGCCACGTTGCACCCCGAAGGCAGCGCGGCAGGGTAGATGTCGGGTAGATCCCTCAAGAGGGTTATGCTCTCCATGATCTACCCAAGGCATGGGATCTAACCCACTTGCCTCGGAGATCTCAGACGAGCGCCGTTCCGTGCTGGTCTCTACAAACAGGGGGTGAAGAGATTGGGCCGCTATTTAAAAGTGACGGTCCCATCCTCTCCTACACTGAGGAGTTCCAGCAAGCGGAGCTCCTCAGTTCTGTGCAGAAAACGGGACTAAGTGCAGCCTCATTGGGGAGGCATTGGTATCGTCACTAGACCAGTAATCCAGAGACCCAGGGAAATGCTCCGGGAACCTGGGTTCAAATCCCGCCACGGCAGATGGTGGAATTTGAATTCAATACAAATCTGGAATTAAAAGTCTAACGATGACCAAGAAACCATTGCCAATTGTCGTAAAACTCCATCTAGTTCACTAATGACCTTTAGGGAAGGAAATCTGCCGCCCTTACCTGGTCTGGCCTACATGTGACTAGATCCACAGCAAAGTGGTTGACTCTTAAAATGGCCACAAGGTTGGGCAATAGATGCTGTCCCAGCCGGCGATGCTCACATCCCATGAACGAATTTTTAAAAAGAGGCCCTGAATGCAACCAGAGTCCCAGTAGATAACGTGGTAGCGTGGTGGTGTTTCTCGCTGCTGGGAGCGCCAGGAAGCACCCGGTGTTTGCGATGGGACTGTGTTGCCATTGGGTAGATTGCACCCATTATAAATGCAAGTTATAATAAATATAATAGTTAAAATTAAATTAGCGCGTGCAAGAAAAATGTAATGTGTATCAGCAACAACTGTTTATAAATATGAGAAAAGCCAATAAAAAGATTTTTTTAAAAATAAATGCAACTTATAAATTAAACCCTTTAAAGTGAAGTTGTACTGAGGTGGTGCTGCTTAGGTATGTAGCTAGGGGTATGGTTTGTATCACTGCGACGGAGGGCGACACAGAAGATGTCAAATAATTACCATATTTTTTTAAAAATATACATTTAGAGTAGCCAATTCATTTTTTCCAATTAAGGGGCAATTTAGCGTGGCCAATCCACCTAGCCTGCACATCTTTGGGTTGTGGGGGCGAAACCCACGCAGGCACGGGGAGAATGTTCCAACTCCACAGGGTCAGTGACCCAGAGCCGGGATCGAACCTGGGACCTCGGCGCCGTGAGGCAGCAGTGCTAACCACTGTGCCACCGTGCTGCCCAAATAGTAACCATATTGATCTGGGATGGCAGATCCCACACTCGCAGTGCCGAAGATTAACAGGTGCACAACGGGAACCAACTGGGAAAAGCTCGCTGGCGCGGTTTGGATACTGGACTAGGAGATCCTGGGCGAAATTCTCCTACCCGCCCCGCCACATTTCTGCGCCGACCGGCCGGCGGGAGTCTCCGTAACACCGGCCGGTCAATGGGGTTTCCCATTGTGGGGCAGCCCCACGCCGTCGGGAAACCCCCCGGCGCCGGCAGAACGGAGACTCCCGCTGGCGGAGAATGACGCCCCAGGTCTGTGTGATTACGAGACAAGGCTGGGATTTTCCAACCTCACTGCGGCAAAACCCGCCTCAGGGCAAAATTCCATCGGATTTCGGCAGGACTGGACAATCCGGCACTACGACGTTCCCTTAGGGATGATTTAATAACACAACCCCTTCCAGATTCAGGCTGTGACTTACTGACTTCAGAGGAACGCTGCAATGTACGCATTGTACCACTAACAATAGAAATCCGTGCTCTGGGATGTGAGTGGTCACTTCCCCGGGGGGCAGCGATTGGCAAACATACTTATTCCTCACTGCTTGCACAAAATCATTAATCCCCAGGAATATCCACCTGCATCCCTGGAATTGAAATCAATAGCACGGCAAACACCGCATCCGCCTTCACCCTCTCCCGGGAATTTGTGCATCAAATATTCAACAAAAGCCTTCCCAATTAAGCCACTGTCAGGAATGAATTGTCCCTTCTTTGCACGTACTGAAGCTTGAAGTAGGTTTTACGAAACCCAAGCGCTACCATTAGTCAGAAATCACCCATTCCTCCTGCCGTCTCGTTACGTTCAACTAAAATGTTACCTCTGTGGCGTTTACAACTGCAGCAAGGGCAGCACGGTGGCGCAGTGGGTTAGCACTGCTGCATCACGGTGCCGAGGTCCCGGGTTCGATCCCGGCTCTGGGTTACTGTCCACGTGGAGTTTGCACATTCCTCCCGTGTCTGCGTGGGTCTCACCCCGCACAACCCAAAGATGTGCAGGGTAGGTGGACTGGATCGCTAAATTGTCCCTTAATTGGAAAAAAAAACAATTGGACACTCTAAAATTTAAAAAAAACAATTGCAGCAGCCCACAGAGTACCGTAAAATGTTAGCGTTGGAGCTAACCTGTAATAAAAGGAGTTTTATTTCTGTAGCACCTATCACCACATCAGTGACTCTCAATGCACTTCACAGCCAATGAGGTGCTGTTTGAAGTGTTGCAATGCAGAGACTGCAGCAACCAATTGGCAGTGAGCTCCAATAGGCTGAAAAGTGATAATGAGCAGACAATCTTTTTTCTGGTTGATTTTTGGGGAGGAAGAGAGGGGGCGGCGGGAAATACCCCTGCTCTTCTTCAAATAGTGCCATGACGTCTTTTACTCCCACCCAGTGCGTTGGCACAGTTGTTAGCACAGTGCCAGGGACCCGGGTTCAATTACGGCCTTGGGTCACTGTCTGTGCGGAGTCTGCACGTTCTCCCCGTGTCTGCGTGGGTTTTCTCCGGGGGCTCCGGTTTCCTCTCACAGTCCAAAGATGTGCAGGTTAGGATGGGTTGGCCATTAGTGTCCAAAACAATGTGCAGGTCAGGTGGTCTTATGGGTTTACAGGGAAAGGGCGGGGGAGTGGGCCCAGGTAGGGTCAGAGGGTCAGTGCAGACCCGGTGGGCCGAATGGCCTCCTTCTGCTATGATGGGATTCTATGACCTCGGTTGGTAACCTCGTCAGAAAGGCAGCACCTCCGACATTGTGGCACCTCCCTCAGAGCTGCGCTGGGAGTGTCAGGCAGTGGGTTGTGCTCACATCTCTGGTGTGGGACTCGAACCCAAGACCCGTCTATCTGGAAAGGGTAACGGGTGAAATGCAGTGATGTGGTGACATGACACCATCGTGGCCTGGTCACGACTACAATCTAGTGCCAAATTAGAAGCAGTTTGGTGCCTTGGCCCATAGATTTGGCCTCTGAGGCTGCCGCATATCATTGAATTTACAGTGCAGAAGAAGGCCATTCGGCCCATCAGGTCTGCACCGGCCCTTGGAAAGAGCACCCCACTTAAGCCCATGCCTTCACCCTATCCCCGTAACCCCCCACGCACACACGGGAGAATGTGCAAACTCCGCACAGACAGTGACCCAAGCCAGGAACCAAACCTGGGACCCTGGAGCTGTGAAGCAACTGTGCTAAGCACTGCGCTACCGTGCTGCCCTTAGAAATAGAATCCTGACAGCCAACACGCACAGAAAAGATGAAGAAGACAGTTTTGACAATTATACGTCATGAGGCTACTACAGAACCAAGTTGGAGTCAATCTTTCATTGACTGTAACCTTATTTCTAAGCGGCTGATGCCCTGAATTGAATTGTCACAATATTATCTGCAGACGTTATTGATTTTACTCAGCATCTGGGCCCTTTTGATTTCCGAAAAACAATCTTGAAACAAATACATTGAATGGTTTCTATTCAGCGGAGCCGATCAATTGCTAACTCGCCCTTTCATCAGCACTCTTTGCAAAGGGACATTAAATTGCCTTTAGAGCAATGAGCTGAAATACTCTGCCCATCCTTTTGAATGGTGTGTGAAAAGCCGTTTTCTTAAGGCCTGACTGCCAACAAAAGAAGATAAAAGTGTGCTGGAATAATGACGCTCAAAAGTGGAGGGATGGGGCGCCCAGCCACCCTCCTGCAAGGCGTTCCGAATTTGCCGATCAATAAACCAGACAAAAAAGCAAGGGGAGTCTTTGAGCAAATAATCCCAGCTCCCTAAATCATGCATGAAGCCTTCAATCATATGAAAAATTCACAGGCATACCTGGAGTTTTGTGAATCTGACATGAAGACCTTGGTCATATTTGAAGTTCTGCAAACTGAGTGTGGATCTCTGTATATGAAACATAGAATTCTGTATATCGAGTGTGGAAATCTGTATATCGAATGTGAATCTCTGTATATGAAACATAGAATTCTGTATATCGAGTGTGGAAATCTGTATATCGAATGTGAATCTCTGTATATGAAACATTGAACTCTGTATATCGAGTGTGGAACTCTGTATGTCGAATGTGAATCTCGGTGTATGAAACATTGAACTCTGTATATTGAGTGTGGAAATCTGTATATCGAATGTGAATCTCTGTATATGAAACATTGAACTCTGTATATCGAGTGTGGAACTCTGTATGTCGAATGTGAATCTCGGTGTATGAAACATTGAACTCTGTATATTGAGTGTGGAAATCTGTATATCGAATGTGAATCTCTGTATATGAAACTTTGAACTCTGTATATTGAGTGTGGAACTCTGTATGTCGAATGTGAATCTCTGTATATGAAACATAGGGTTCTGTATATCGAGTGTGGAAATCTGTATATCGCATGTGAATCTCTGTATATGAAACATTGAACTCTGTATATCGAGTGTGGAACTCTGTATATCGAATGTGAATCTCTGTATATGAAACATTGAACTCTGTATATCGAGTGTGGAACTCTGTATGTCGAATGTGAATCTCTGTATATGAAACATAGGGTTCTGTATATCGAGTGTGGAAATCTGTATATCGAATGTGAATCTCTGTATATGAAACATTGAACTCTGTATATCGAGTGTGGAACTCTGTATATCGAATGTGAATCTCTGTATATGAAACATTGAACTCTGTATATCGAGTGTGGAACTCTGTATGTCGAATGTGAATCTCTGTATATGAAACATTGAACTCTGTATATCGAGTGTAGAACTCTGTATATCGAATGTGAATCTCTGTATATGAAACATTGAACTATGTATATCGAATGTGAATCTCGGTGTATGAAACATTGAACTCTGTATATCGAGTGTGGAACTCTGTATGTCGAATGTGAATCTCGGTGTATGAAACATTGAACTCCGTATATCGAGTGTGGAAATCTGTATATCGAATGTGAATCTCTGTATATGAAACATTGAACTCTGTATATCGAGTGTGGAAATCTGTATATCGAATGTGAATCTCTGTGTATGAAACATTGAACTCTGTATATCGAGTGTGGAACTCTGTATATCGAATGTGGATCTCTGTATATGAAACATTGAACTCTGTATATCGAGTGTGGAAATCTGTATATCGAATGTGAATCTCTGTATATGAAACTTTGAACTCTGTATATCGAGTGTGTAACTCTGTATATCGAAAGTGAATCTCTGTATATGAAACATTGAACTCTGTATATCGAGTGTGGAAATCTGTATATCGAATGTGAATCTCTGTACATGAAACATTGAACTCTGTACATCGAGTTGGAACTCTGTATATCGAATATAAATCTCTGTACATGAAACATTGAACTCTGTACATCGAGTTGGAACTCTGTATATCGAATATGGATCTCTGTACATGAAACATTGAACTCTGTATATCGAGTGCGGAACTCTATATATCGAATATGAATCTCTGTACATGAAACATTGAACTCTGTACATCGAGTTAGAACTCTGTATATCGAATGTGAATCTCTGTATATGAAACATTGAACTCCTCTGTATATCGAGTGTGGAACTCTGTATATCGAATATGAATCTCTGTATATGAAACATTGAACATCTCTGTATATCGAGTTGGAACTCTGTAAATTGAGTGTGAATCTCTGTATATCGAGTGTGGAACTCTGTATATCGAAAGTAAATCTCGGTGTATAAAACATAGAACTCTGTATTTGGAGTGTGGAACTCTGCATATCGTATGTGAATTGCCATATATGAAACATTGAATTCCTCTGTATATCGAATGTGGATCTCTGTATATGAAATATAGAACTCTAATGCGAATGTGGAACTTTGTATATTGGGCGTGGAACTCTGTAAATTGAGTGTGAATATCTGTATGTGAAACATAGAATTCTTTGGTCGCGATCTATCGCAGTTCACACCAGCGGGATATTCTAGCCCCCCGCCAGCTCACGGGTTTCCCGGCGACGAGGGGTGCTGTCACCGGGAAATCCCGTTGGCAACGGCGGGATCGGTGAATCCCGCTGCCTGGCGGGCCGTCTCTGCCGCGAAAAATACACAGCGGATGGGTCGGTTAATTCCATCCTGTATATCGAGCATAGAACTCTGTATATAGTGTGTGGGGCTCCCAGAGGCATTCACATCTCGAACATGACCACTTGCTGGGACCTAGAACTTAGAATTTCATTTACTCACCTTCATTCCATTTCCCTTTCATTCCTTTACCGAACAAAAATCTGGTGATTTCAATCTTGAAAGTTTCAATTGGCCCAGGGAGAACTTTCCAGAACTCTTTGTGTGAAAAAGCGATTCACGGTTTCATCCTGGAATGGCCTGGCCGACTCGAATTTTAAAACGACGTCACCTTGTTCCCGATTGTCCCACCAGAGCAAGTGGTTCAGAGTCATAGAGTTTTACCGCAGAGAAAGAGGTGCTTCGGCCCATCAAGCCTGCTCCAGCCATCAAGTACGGGGCGGGATTCTCCGGTCCGCCAGCCGCGTTTTCCTTCGGCAGCGCACCCTCGTCGTCATCGGGATACTCCGTTCCCGCCACCTGCGAATGGGATTTTCCGTTGTGGCCACCCCAGGCTGGCATGGGAGCATGAACTGCGATAGATCGCGACCAAAGAGTTCTGTGTTTCGTATACGGAGATTCACACTCAATTTACAGAGTTCGACACTCGATAGCCAGCGGAGAATACAGCCCCTGGCTTCTTCACATCTTCCCCATTTAAAGTTTTAAACACCCCCCTCAATCTTTTCTACGCAAGAGAACGCAAGTGTCATGTGAGAGCACCTTTAAGAAATGGGTGTTTATAAATGGGTGTGTACATAAATATCTATAGTGAGAGTACCTTTAAGAAATGGGTGTTTATTACTGCAGTGATGTCAGAGAGTGGGCTGTCTGTCAGCTTTTTATTTTCATTTTAGGCTGTTTGCTGCAGTGTCTGTTTTAGTTTCGTTTTCAGTGTTCGAGCTGAAGCCAGACAGAGCAGGTGCACTGTTGATCTCTCTGCCATGAAAAGACTATCTCTTGATCATTTGGTGAATTCAGAATTATAAATGTTCTCAATAGTGAATGTAAACCTAATGTGCTTCTGTTAAAAAGTGTTTCTTTTGTCTTCTGGATGCTGTTTGGGAAGTTATAAAGGATTACTTAGTGTTGTATTTTTTGGGGGGTGTATTTGAATTAATGGTTGCTAAGATGTTCACTGTATGTTTTAAAAAGGTTAACTTGAGTTCATAGAATAAACATTGTTTTGCTTTAAAAAATACTTTTCCATTTCTGCTGTCCCACACCTGTAGAGTGGGCCGTGTGCTCCCCATACCACAATCTATTAAAAGTTGTGGGTCAGGTGAACTCCATGGTACACTTTGGGGTTCTCTAAATCCTGGCCCATGACACAAGCCTAGATTATGCAATATATGCCACACGAGCAGTATAACTACAATCCGTGTGACCACTCCAACGTGACTTGTTCTAGGGTTACTGCGTGCAAATGACCTGGCAATTTAGGACAAACGTACGTCAATAATGACATTTCCCGACAGAGGAGTGAGAATGTTTGCTTGTAAAGTTTGGTAAATTGATTTATAATTGTCGTTTTAAAACACCCTGATGTTTTATTTCATTTCTCAAATCTTGCTTGTGATTAATGTGAAATGACCCTTTTAGATTTTTGTTGTTGCTCTCTGGATGCCTTGTTATAGCTGTTTCTGGCCTCTTGACTGTTCAATCGAGCATTGTCCTCTTGTCCGCAGTAAGTCTTAATAACAGCTCAGGACATGTCAAAGGCAATGGCTTGTGACTAACAATCTGAAATGTCTAGCAACCCAGAGCCCCATACATGCTCCAGGTGACAGGTTGAAGCTGACAGGCCGAGATTAAGGACATGCAGGAGTGTGATTTCCCCACCGATTGCCACCAAAGCCTTATTTATCGGCAGCCGAAGGGGAATAGACAGTAATAATCGCGCAATCAGCCCATGTGACCCGTTTTACACCACGTAACAGATTAATAAAAACCTTTATTAGTGTCACAAGTAGGCTTACATTAACGTTGCAATGATGTTACTGTGAAAAGCCCCTAGTCGCCACACTCCGGCGCCTGTACAGGTACACAGAAGTAGAATTCAGAATGTCCAATTCAGGGGGTAGCACGGTGGCACAGTGGTTAGCACTGCTGCCTCACGGCGCCGGGGTCCCAGGTTCGATCCCGGCTCTGGGTCACTGTCCGCGTGGAGTTTGCACATTCTCCCCGTGCTTGCGTGGCTTTCGCCCCCCCACAACCCAAAGATGTGCAGGGTAGGTGGATTGGCCACGCTAAATTGCCTTTAATTGGAAAAAATGAATTGGGTACTCTAAATTTATTTTTAAGAAAAGAATGTCCAATTCACCTAACAGCGCGTCTTTCGGGACTTGTGGGAAGAACCCGGAGCACCCGGAGGAAACCCACGCAGACACGGGGAGAAGGTACAGACTCCGCACAGACAGTGACCCAAGCCGGGAATCGAACCCGGGACCCTGGAGCTGTGAAGCAACAGTGCTAACCACCGCAAATTGAGATGCTTCTCAAACAGGTTCAGTGTCCTTGGTTCAACAACCCTCCCTGGTGTCTCTGTCACAGGGTCAGCGGAGCCTCAGTGGGTAACACTCTCGCTTCAAGGGTCAGAATGCTGCGAATTCAAGTTCCGCCCCAGAGGCGTGAGCACAGCATCGCAGCTGTCCTTCCCAATGCAGCGCTGAGGGACTGCTCTGCTCTGAGGAACGGTTGCCACCGCCTGAGGAACCCCTGCACGGACCCTCGGAAGGCAAACTTTATCCCCTCCAGCTTGATGAACCCTGCCATGTCATTGATCCAAGCTTCCACACTAGGGGGCTTCGCGTCTTTCCATAGTAGCAAAATCCTCCGCCGGGCTACCACGGACGCAAAGGCCAGAATACCGGCCTCTTTCGCCTCCTGCACTCCCGGCTCGTCCGTTACCCCAAATAATGCCAACCCTCAGCTCGGCTTGACCTGTGCTTTCACCACCTTGGACATAGTCCTCCCAAAACCCCTCCAAAACCCATCCAGTGCCGGGCACGATCAGAACATATGGGCGTGATTTGCCAGGATTCCCGAGCACCTCCCACATCTGTCCTCCACCCCAAAGAACCTACACAACCTCGCCCCTGTCATATGCGCTCTATGAGATAGTGGTGAGATTCCTCCGTTTTAAGGACAGAGAGATGGTCCTCAGATGGGCAAAGAAAACTCGGAGCAGTAGGTGGGAGAACGTGGTGATCCGCGTATATCAAGACTGGAGTGCGGAGGTGGCGAGAAGGAGGGCGAGCTTTAATCGGGCCAAGGCGGTGCTTCATAAAAAGAAGATTAAATTTGGAATGCTGCAGCCGGCAAGACTGTGGGTCACATATCAAGGGAAGCACCACTACTTTGAAACGGCGGATGAGGCGTGGACATTTATTGTTGAAGAGAAATTGGAATAAGCGGGTTATTAAAAAAGAACGTTTGAGACAAAGTGGTGGGGCGAATATGGGGGGGCGAAGAGGGGGGAAAAAGGGGGGGGAGATGATTTTTATGTTGTTAATCCTGCGACCCGGTAACTTTTCTCTCTTCCACAGGTTGTGGGGGAGGGAGGAAGGGAGGTGGAGGAGCTGGGGGCGTTGGCCATTGGGGGCGGGGCCAAAAGGGAAGCGCGGGCTTTGTTCCCGCGCTGTGATAATTATGGCGGGAATAGGGAAGCAGGAAGGAGGGGGCGTCGCAAGGTGTGAGCCGAGGTCACGGGGGGAAGCCGAGGTCGGCCAGTGTTTGCTGACTTCTGGGAGCAACATGGGGGGTGTAACTACGCTAGTGGGGGATCTAGCGGGGGGGGTGGGAGGGGGGATTTACTGGGTTGCTGCTGCTGGGGAGAAGGGGGAGCTGGTATGGGGCGGGGTGGGCGGGGCGGGAGGGCACCGCCTGGGGGGGACACAGCTGCGTGGGAACCGGGTGAGGAGCTGGATAAAAGGGGATGGCTAATCGACAAGGGGGGGGGGTTAAAGAGCCCCCCAACCCGGCTGATCACGTGGAATGTGAGAGGGCTGAACGGGACGATAAAGAGGGCAGGGGTACTCGCACACCTTAAGAAACTTAAGGCAGATGTGGTTATGTTACAGGAGACGCATTTGAAACTGATAGACCAGGTTAGACTACGCAAAGGATGGGTGGGGCAGGTGTTTCATTCGGGGCTAGATGCGAAAAACAGGGGGGTGGCTATACTAGTGGGGAAGCGGGTAATGTTTGAGGCAAAGACCATAGTGGCGGATAGTGGGGGCAGATACGTGATGGTGAGTGGCAAATTACAGGGGGAGGCGGTGGTCTTAGTGAACGTATATGCCCCGAACTGGGATGATGCCAACTTTATGAGGCGCATGTTAGGACGTATCTCGGACCTAGAGGCGGGGAAGTTGGTAATGGGTGGAGATTTTAACACGGTGCTGGAACCAGGGCTGGACAGTCGAGGTCCAGGACTGGAAGGAGGCCGGCAGCAGCCAAGGTGCTCAAAGACTTTATGGAGCAGATGGTAGGAGTAGACCCATGGAGATTTAGCAGACCTAGGAGTAAGGAGTTTTCGTATTTCTCCTATGTCCAAAAAGTTTATTCGCGAATAGACTTTTTTGTTTTGGGAAGGGCGTTGATCCCGAAGGTGAGGGGGACGGAGTATACGGCTATAGCTATTTCGAATCACGCTCCACACTGGGTGGACTTGGAGATAGGGGAGGAAAAAGAACGGCGTCCACCCTGGAGAATGGACATGGGACTAATGGCGGATGAGGGTGTGTGTCTAAGGGTGAGGGGGTGTATTGAAAAGTACTTGGAACTCAATGATAATGGGGAGGTCCAGGTGGGAGTGGTCTGGGAGGCGCTGAAGGCAGTGGTTAGAGGGGAGCTGATATCAATCAGGGCACATAAAGGAAAGCAGGAGAGTAGGGAACGGGAGCGGTTGCTGCAAGAACTTCTGAGGGTGGACAGGCAATATGCGGAGGCACCGGAGGAGGGACTGTACAGGGAAAGGCAAAGGCTACACGTAGAATTTGATTTGCTGACAACGGGTACTGCAGAGGCACAGTGGAGGAAGGCACAGAGTGTACAGTACAAATATGGGGAGAAGGCGAGCAGGTTGCTGGCCCACCAAGCGAGGGAAATAGGGGGAGTGAGGGATGAGGAGGGAGAGATGGAGCGGGGAGCGGAGAGAGTGAATGGAGTGTTCAAGGCATTCTATGAAAGATTATATGAAGCTCAGCCCCCAGATGGGAAGGAGAGAATGATGTGTTTTCTGGACCAGCTGGAATTTCCTAAGGTGGAAGAGCAGGAGAGGGTGGGACTGGGAGCACAGATCGAAATGGAGGAAGTAGTGAAAGGAATTAGGAGCATGCAGGCGGGGAAGGCCCCGGGGCCGGATGGATTCCCAGTTGAATTTTACAGGAAATATGTGGACTTGCTCACCCCGCTACTGATGAGAACCTTTAATGAGGCGAGGGAAAGGGGACAGCTACCCCCGACTATGTCAGAGGCAACGATATCGCTTCTCCTAAAGAAGGAAAAAGACCCGCTGCAATGCGGGTCCTATAGACCTATTTCCCTCCTGAACGTAGACGCTAAGATTCTGGCCAAGGTAATGGCAATGAGGATAGAGGATTGTGTCCCGGGGGTGGTCCATGAGGACCAAACTGGGTTTGTGAAGGGGAGACAGCTGAATACGAATATACGGAGGCTGCTAGGGGTAATGATGATGCCCCCACCAGAGGGGGAAGCGGAGATAGTGGTGGCGATGGATGCCGAGAAAGCATTTGATAGAGTGGAGTGGGATTATTTGTGGGAGGTGTTGAGGAGACTTGGCTTTGGAGATGAGTATATTAGATGGATACAGCTGCTGTATAGGGCCCCGATGGCGAGCGTGGTCACGAATGGAGGGGGTCTGCGTATTTTCGGCTCCATAGAGGGACGAGGCAGGGATGCCCTCTGTCCCCATTATTGTTTGCACTGGCGATTGAGCCCCTGGCAATAGCATTGAGGGGTTCCAGGAAGTGGAGGGGCGTACTCAGGGGAGGAGAAGAACACCGGGTATCTCTGTATGCGGACGATTTGTTGTTGTATGTGGCAGACCCGGCGGAGGGGATGCCAGAGATAATGCGGATACTTCGGGAGTTTGGAGAATTTTCAGGATATAAACTGAACATGGGGAAAAGTGAGTTGTTTGTGGTGCATCCAGGGGAGCAGAGCAGAGAAATAGAGGACTTACCGCTGAGGAAGGTAACAAGGGACTTTTGCTACTTGGGGATCCAGATAGCCAAGAATTGGGGTACATTGCATAGGTTAAATTTAACGCGGTTGGTGGAACAGATGGAGGAGGACTTCAAGAGATGGGACATGGTATCCCTGTCACTGGCAGGGAGGGTGCAGGCGGTTAAAATGGTGGTCCTCCCGAGATTCCTCTTTGTGTTTCAGTGCCTCTCGGTGGTGATCACGAAGGCTTTTTTCAAAAGGATTGAGAAGAGTATCATGAGTTTTGTGTGGGCCGGGAAGACCCCGAGAGTGAGGAAGGGATTTTTGCAGCGTAGTAGGGATAGGGGGGCGCTGGCACTACCGAGCCTAAGTGAGTACTACTGGGCCGCCAATATCTCAATGGTATGTAAGTGGATGGGAGAAGAGGAGGGAGCGGCGTGGAAGAGATTGGAGAGGGCGTCCTGCAGGGGGACTAGCCTACAAGCTATGGTGACGGCGCCGTTGCCGTTCTCACCGAAGAAATACACCACAAGCCCGGTGGTGGTGGCTACTCTGAAAATTTGGGGGCAGTGGAGACGGCATAGGGGAAAGACGGGAGCCTCGGTGGGGTCCCCGATAAGAAAGAACCATAGGTTTGCTCCGGGGAGAATGGATGGGGGATTTGGAACATGGCAAAGAGCAGGAGTAACACAATTGAGAGATCTGTTTGTCGATGGGACGTTTGCAAGTCTGGGAGCGCTGACCGAAAAATATGGGTTGCCCCAAGGGAATGCATTCCGGTATATGCAACTGAGGGCTTTTGCGAGGTAACAGGTGAGGGAATTCCCGCAGCTCCCGACGCAGGAGGTGCAGGACAGAGTGATCTCAAAGACATGGGTGGGAGACGGTAAGGTATCAGACATATATAGGGAAATGAGGGACGAGGGGGAGATTATGGTAGATGAGCTGAAAGGGAAATGGGAAGAAGAGCTGGGGGAGGAGATTGAGGAGGGGCTGTGGGCTGATGCCCTAAGTAGGGTAAACTCATCGTCCTCGTGTGCCAGGCTAAGCCTGATACAATTTAAGGTGTTACACAGGGCGCATATGACTGGAGCACGGCTCAGTAAATTTTTTGGAGTAGAGGATAGGTGTGCGAGATGCTCGAGAAGCCCAGCGAATCACACCCACATGTTCTGGTCATGTCTGGCACTACAGGGGTTTTGGGTGGGGGTGACAAAGGTGCTTTCGAAGGTGGTGGGGGTCCAGGTCGAACCAAGCTGGGGGTTGGCTATATTCGGGGTTGCAGAAGAGCCGGGAGTGCAGGAGGCGAAAGAGGCTGATGCTTTGGCCTTTGCGTCCCTAGTAGCCCGGCGCAGGATACTGTTGATGTGGAAGGAAGCCAAGCCCCCGGGTGTGGAGACCTGGATAAATGACATGGCAGGGTTTATAAAGCTGGAACGGATTAAGTTCGTCCTAAGGGGATCGGCTCAAGGGTTCACCAGGCGGTGGCAACCGTTCGTCGAATACCTCACAGAAAGATAGAGGGAATGGAAAAGAAGAAGACAGCAGCAGCAACCCAGGGGGGGGGAGGAACCAGAAGGACTCTCAGGGATGTTAGTGTATAAGTATAATATGTATAGGTTGTTGTTATAGGTAATTGTATACTGGACTGCTGAATTGTATTTTTGGAGAGTATTTATTTGGGACAAGGCAGTTGCCATTTAGTTTTGTTTTTTAATTTTGATGTTGTTTATATATTATTTATTTCTTGTTTAAAAAACTGGCCATTGTTATTTATATTGTTATATTACTGTATAAAAGATACACAATGTACTGTTATGGTTGGCCAAAAATTTTGAATAAAATATATTTTTTTAAAAAAGAAACTCCTGCTGCTCCTGCGACCACTGCGCCCACGCTGCTTGGTCTCCACCCGCCGCCATCTTGCTTTTCCTCCCTCGCACTTTTCGCTGCCCCAAGATCACTTTTTTAACCGCTCCATCCCTGGTCCAATCCATATAATGTCAGGGGGACCTTGCTGTCACCTTCCCACACTGGAAGCCGTTGAACAATTGCCATTGGGGCCCCTCTGGAGAGCCCAAAAGTCCGTTCCCGGCGGGAGCTGCCGAACGTGCGACCTACCTGCAACCGGAAGTCAGCCATCCCCATTTACAAGTACCCATCACTAATGTAATTGCCATTAAACCTTAACAATGTCATTGATAAGACATTGACGTCAAAGAACATAAAAGATCCCATCACAATCTTTGAAGAGAACGTGAGATCCAGAATTAAGAGAATAAAGAGTTACGGGGATAAGATGGGAAAGTGGAGTTGAGGATTGTCACATCAGACCAGTCATGATCTTATCGAATGGCGGAGCAGACTCAAGTGGCCAGGTGGCCTACCTCTCCTGCTACGTCTTCTGGTCTTATAAACGTCAGCCACCGTTACCACAAGAACTGATTATCTGGGTTATTATCACATTGCTGTCTGTGGGAGCTTGCTGTGCGCAAATTGGCTGCTGCCTTTCCCACGTTCTAACAGCGACTACATTTCACAAAGTATTTCACCAGCTTTCGAGCGCCACTTCGAAGGATGAGCAGCGAGTTCTCCCAGTGTACTGGCCAACTCTCAAACAATATCACCGAAAACGGGCTAGCTGGGGGTTCATCTCATTTGCCGTTTGAGTGGGCAGTTTCTTGTACTCAAACTAGTTGCTGCATTTTCTGAATCGCAACTCTACTTTTATCAGGGAAACATTTATTTCTGAATTAAATTTGGTGCATTCTCGGGCTATGGGCAGCACGGTAGCACAGTGGGTAGCACTGCGGCTTCACAGCTCCAGGGTCCCAGGTTCGATTCCCGGCTTGGGTCACTGTCTGTGCAGAGTCTGCGCGTTTTCGCCGTGTCTGCGTGGGTCTCACCCCACACACAAAGATGTGCAGGGTAGGTGGATTGGCCACGCTAAATTGCCCCTTAATTGGAAAACAAAAATTGGGTACTATAAATTTATAAAACAAGAGCTGGGGAGTTATCATCATGACCCCTCAATCAACACCAGCAATAAACAGATGACCCACTCGTTAGCACATCGCTGTATGTGGGAGCTTGCTGTGCACAAATTGGCTCCTACATTCTTCCTTCTTAGGCAGTCCCTTGGGGCCGAGGTTGACTTCCTTCCACACTAATAGTGAGTTCTCAGGTGACTGACGAGTTCCACGTACGACCTACTCTCTCTGTCACAGGTGGGGCAGGTGGTGGTTGGAGGATTGGGTGGGTGGGGTGCCCAGATGGGTGAGGTGTCCGGGGCTGGGTGGGTGGGGTGCCCGGTTCGCTGCGCGCTCCTTTCGCCGTCTACGCCTGGTTTCAGCTTGATCTCGGTGACGAAACCCGAGGTGCTCACCTCCTTCCCGGATGCTTTTCCTCCACTTCAGCTCATCCAAACCTCTGCTGCCCAAATCCTAATTTGCGTTCACCCGGTTCCCCTCCCAAATTTGCTGGTTGACCGACACTGGCTCCCGAGCTATCAACACCACCATTTCAAAATTCTTATCCCCGTTTCCAAATCCCTCCACGTCCTCACCGCTCCCTATATCTGCAACCATTTCCAGCCAGGAAGCACCTTGGAACATTTCACTGTGTTTAAGGTGCTCCATAAACACCATTGTTGGTTTAATGATTCACGAGACCTGGCAAGGTC
Organism: Scyliorhinus torazame; assembly: GCF_047496885.1. Taxonomy (NCBI): domain Eukaryota; kingdom Metazoa; phylum Chordata; class Chondrichthyes; order Carcharhiniformes; family Scyliorhinidae; genus Scyliorhinus; species Scyliorhinus torazame. The sequence continues at coordinate 11,104,246 of NC_092736.1, read as the reverse complement.
CCACTGACAGACTTCAAAAAAGTGATGAAAAATAAATGGACGGAAGAGAATGGAATTTCTATCAGTCCAGCTTGAGGGCCAAATTCCACTGATAGCTTCACGGAGAGGCATTTGCAGACATGACACAATGAGTTAGGCCCCAAAAGATGAGACCTTCCACTAAAGAAATGAATTTTTTTCAGTAGGCTCCGGCTTAATAAAGCAAAAATAGGCTATAGGCCAGCTGCAGTGATCAAAGAACATAAGTAGATAGGTAGGAGGAGGCCTTTCAGTCCTTCGAGCCTGCTCTGCCAGTCAATGGCATCATGCATGTTTTGACTCCACTCTTCCTCCTGTCCCCCGTAAGCCCTGCCTCCTTTGCCATTCAATGATCCAATCCCCACTGCTCTCTGGGGCAGAGAATTCTAAAGATTAACAACCCCTTGAGCGAAGAATTCTCTCCTCATCTCAAGTGGGAGAATCATGATTCTAAACCTGTGCCTCTGGACCTGGAATCTCCCATGGAGAGGGGCGGGGAGCGGGGGGCGGGGGGGGGGCGGGGGGGGGGGATCCTCTGGGCCTCTACCCTGTCAAGACCCCTCATTTCAATAATATCGCCTCCCATTCCAATCTCCACTGGGTCGAGGCCCAACCTTCTCAATCTTCCCTCACACGACAAAGCTGCAATGATACAGTCAGCCTGTTATCTATCAAATTAACCTGAAGTGATTTATCACAAGACACGATAAAGGAGCCTTTCATTAAAAGCAAGATTTGCCTCTCAGTCTAAGGTTAGGTGGACAGCAATGACAAAGTATTTTGCTTTCAGTAAAAACAAATTATTGGAATTATGGAACTTATGACTTGCGCTGGAGCAGATAAGACACCTTGTTCAGTAAGGGATTTATTAAAACTGCATTGGTGGAATTCCTGAGGGTTTAACTAATTGAGCGCAGCAACACAAAGTGCAAGATGCCTGCTGTCCATCACTGTATCTGAGATTCGCCAGTTCACTCATGTGCACGTTACTTCTGCTGTCTCAAGTCTTCTGACACGGTTAAAAAGCTATTAACAGCACCACCCCCCCCCCCCCCCCACACCTCCCAACACCATGGCAACGGGAACATCAGAGAAACTTTCCGCGTCTTCAACATGAAAGATTTGGAATTAATCCCTGAGGAAAAGTGGAGATCGCAATTCCAGGATCCTGACAGAGCAAGCTTACTGGAAACAAGGCAACAGTCGACGCGATTGTTTGCAAAGGCTGTAATCCATGATTCCCCTCAGCACACTGGATACCCAAAATAATAATTCAGACATCAACAAGTTCCATTTATACAGACCCTCTTAATACCGATTAACATCCCACGGGACGCAGGACCGGACCATAATGAGGTCAGATTTGACACGGAGGCAGAGAAGGAGATTTTAGGATGGGGTGAGGTTTAAGGAGAAGACTGAAAGAGAGGTAGAGAGGCTTGAGGGGGAATTCCAGAGGTTAGGGTCCAGGAATCTGGAGGCACAGCCGCCAAAGCTGGAATGATGAGGATCGGGAATGCGCAAAAGGTCAAAATTGGAGGAGGGCAAGGATTGGTCAGGGTCGTCGGGCTCAAGAAGGATTTTTTTTATTTCCCGGGATGTGGGCTTCGCTGGCCTGGCCAGCATTTGTTGCCCATCCCTAATTGCCCTCGAGAAGGCGGTGGTGAGCTGCCTTCTTGAACCGCTGCAGTCCGTGTGGTGCAGGTACACCCACAGTGCTGTTAGGGGCGGAGTGCCAGGACTTTTCCCCCGTGACAGTGAAGGAACAGCCAATATATTTCCCAGTCAGGATGGTGAGTTACTTGCAGGGAAATCTGCAGGTGGTGGGTTCCCATGTCGCTGTTGCCTTTGTCCTTCTAGGTGGTAGAGGTTGTGGGTTTGGAAGGTGTTGTCAAAGGAGACTTGGTGAGTTCCTTGGCGTCATCCCAGCACATGCGCAGGGGGGGTTCATCTTCGCGTCAACCATCGCAGACTGTTACAGCGGCCGACGCGGAGGAATAGAGCGCCCCCACGGCACAGGCCTGCCTGCGGATCGGTGGGCCCCGAACGCGGGCCAGGCCACCATGGGGGCATTCCACGGGGCCAGATCCCCCCGCGCCCCCCCCCCCCCCCCCGAGAACCCCGGAGGCCGCCCGCGGAGCCAGGTCCCGCCGGTAAGTACCTGTTGTAATTCACGCCGCCGGGACCGGCCGAAAACGGGCGGCCACTCGGCAAATCGCGGGCTGGAGAATCGCCGGGGGGGGGGGGGCGTTGCCAACGGCCCCCGACCGGCACGGCGCGAATCCCGCCCCCGCCAAATCCCCGGCGCCGGAGAATTCGGCAGCCGGCGGGGGCGGGATTCACGCAGCCCCCCGGTGATTCTCCGACCCGGCGGGGGAGTCAGAGAGTCCCGCCCAGTATTTATATAGCTGGTTCAGTTCAGTGTATGATCAATGGTAACACTCAGGATGTTGATAGTGGAGGATTCAGCAATGGTAATGCCATTGAATATCAACAGGAGATTGTTAGATTCTCTCTTGTTGCAGAATGTAACTTGCCATTTGTCAGCCCAAGCCTGGATATTGTCCAGGTCTTGCTGCATTTGGGACACGGACTGCTTCATTATCTGAGGAGTCGTGAATGGTGCTGAACATTGTGCAGTCGTCCGCAAACATCCCCACTTCAGACCTTATGATGGAGGGAAGGTCATTGATGAAGCAGCTGACAATGATTGGGCCTCGGACACTACCCTGAGTGATGTCCTGGAGTTGAGATGATTGGCCTCCAACAAACAGAACTCTTCTTCCTTGTTGCCAGGTGTGACTCCAACCAGTGGAGAGCTCTCCCCCCCGATTCCCATTGACATCAGTTTTGCTCGGGCTCCTTGATGCCACTTTCAGTCAAATCCTGCCTTGATGTCAAAGGCAGTCACTCTCACATCACCTCTTGAGTTCAGTTCTTTGTCCATGTTTGGACCAAGGCTGTAAGAAGATCAAGATCTGAGTGGCCTTGACTGAACCCAAACTGAGCATCAGTTACTGCTAACCTGCTTTTCGTGTACAGGACATCAGTCAATCCTTGATATCACATGGAGTGAATTGAATTGGCTGAAGATTGACATATGTGATGCTGGGGATCTCCGAAGGAGACCGAGATGGATCATCCACACGACACTTCTGGCTGAAGATTGTTGCGAATGCTTCAGCCTTGTCTTTTGCCCATGTGTGCTGGGCTCCTCCATCATTGAGGATGGGGATATTTGTGGAGCCTCCTCCTCCAGTGAGTTGTTTAATCATCCACCATCAATCAGGACTGGATGTGGGAGGACTGGTTGTGGGATTGCTCAGCTCTGTTTATCACTTGCTGCTTTCACTGTTAGGCATGCAAGTAGTCCTGTACCGTAGCATCACCAGCTTATTTGGTAAGCTTGGTGTTGCTCCCGGCATGGTAGAGTGGGAGATATGCCAGGCCACGAGGTTACGGATTGTGGTCGCGTGCAGTGCTGCTGCTGATGATGACCCACAGCGTCTCAGGATTGTCCAGTTTAGAATTGCTAGATCAGTTCGAAATCTAACCCATTTAGCACGGTCACACAATACAACGAAGGGTGTCCCTGATGTGAAGATGGGACTTTGCCTCCACAAGTACCCTGTGGCGGTCACTAACAAGTCAGCAAGAGATTGACAAAACCACCGACGCAGACTGAAAGGCAGAGGAATGAATCTGCATGCGTGGCGAGCAATACGCTTATCCCATTTCTTCGTTGCCCTCAGAACTGGGATCAAACTCATGCAGCCAAGTGGCGGAAAGGCATTCTGTAACCCTGATCTAACAGTGTGTGACATATGCACTCACATATCTATCCAACTGCAGCTAAATATCATCATTGTTCATCTATAAATGGGCCTTTGTGATCAGGGTTGTGTTCCCTTTATCGGAGCAATGAAGGGACACACGTGCTCGCAGCTTAATCCCGTGTGTGAAAACTATAATGCGGCTAAATCTGATTATCCACTGGCCCAGTGAAAAAGACATGGCTGATAATTTGTGGGGAAATCAATCACCTTCACGTCCCTGACCACAGCGGGAAAATCCCAAAGGCAGGAGAAGGCGGCGACCTAAAAGGATGTGTGTAAAGGGATTTATCCCAATCCAGGGAAATGAGCAGAAGGACATCGGACAATTCCCGGGTATAATTGAGAACGGAATATTTTCACATTAGAAACCATTCCACGGTGTGATCCTGTTTTGCGCCCATATCCAAGTTCCCCGATTATGAGTGCTTGGCGTATGCCATTTTTAAAAATCATTTTATTGATTTAATATCACGTTCTGACAGATCCATTTCTTGTTTTGGGTTTTCACGGCTGTCAATCTCGCAATATTGGACAAATCTCCAGGCGCTTGATCCTTCTCTCTGTCTCCAGTCTCTCCTCCATGACCTTACCTGTCTCTCTCTCTGTCTCTCCCCCTCTCTCTCTCTCTCTCTGTCTCTCCGCCTCTCCCTCTCTCTCTCTCTGTCTCTCTCTCTCTCTCTGTCTCTCTCTCTCTCCCTCTCTCTCTGTCTCTCCCTCTCTCTCTCTCTCTGTCTCTCCCTCTCTCTCTGTGTGTCTCTCCCTCTCTCTCCCTTTCTCTGCCTCTCTCTCTCTGTCTGTCTCTCTCTCTCTCTCTGTCTCTGTCTCTCCCTCTCTCTCTGTCTCTCTCTATCTGTCTCTCCCTCTCTCTCCCTCTCTCTCTCTCCCTCTCTCTCTCTCTGTCTCTCTCTCTCTCTGTCTCTCTGTCTCTCCCTCTCTATCTCTCTCTCTCTGTATCTCTCTCTCTCTGTCTCTCTCTCTCTCTGTCTCTCTCTCTCTCTGTCTCTTTCTCTCTCTCTCTCTCTCTCTGTTTTCTTTTGATTCAACAGAGGCTCTTCTTTATCACGACTCCACATTCCACCAATTTTCCAAACATGTCCTCGTGTTTGTTGGGGCTGTAATAATCCAGGAGATACGAAGAGCATTTCTAAACAGGTTTACTTTAACTCGAAAGGTTAAGCCGCTGCCAAGGTGTACAGCACTAATGTCCCATCCCAGGACTATCGGAACTCCCGCTCCGGGTCTGAGCGCAGCATTTAAAGGGCTTACTAATGAGACCCAGCTGGGTGGGTCTCCACCGCTAACACGGTAACCCATACCCTACCAGCCCCACAGAGAGATCGATTAGTTATCCCCCGTGAAGGGGATCGCCACTTCCTGGCAGTGCATCGAAGGGCCACCGATGGTGGATCCTCTTCAACGCTGACCCCTAGCTGAGTGTCAGTCATCTCAGTCTCCATTTCTGATCCCAAGTCTCCGTCCTTGAGGGGACTTCCCATGGTCTGAATCCCCTGCCCGCACATAGGGCATTGAGGGCGTCATTCCGTCCGGAGTATTTTCAGCAGGGGAGGGTTCCCTGTTCTTAAGATGGCGGAAGTGTTTCCTTATGATCTTCTCTTTATCTTTGATCCTGTACAAAACGGGACCAGTTTTTTCCACTATGACTGCTGGGATCCACAGAGATCCGTATCCGTAGTTACGCACTTAAACTGTGGGCGGGATTTACCATCATCTTAGAATCATAGAATCATAGAATTTACAGTGCAGAAGGAGGCCATTCGGCCCATCGAGTCTGCACCAGCCCTTTGAAAGAGCACCCTGCCTAAACCCACACCTCCACCCTATCCCCATAACCCAGTAACCCCACCCAACACTAAGGACAATTTTGAACACTAAGGGCAATTTAGCATGGCCAATCCACCTAACCGGCACATCTTTGGACTGTGGGAGGAAACCGGAGCACCCGGAGGAAACCCACGCACACACGAGGAGGATGCGCAGACTCCGCACAGACAGTGACCCAAGCCGGGAATCGAACCTGGGACCCTGGAGCTGTGAAGCATTTGTGCTAACCACTGTGCTACCGTGCTGCCCATCTTGTCTTGACTCCACCTTTCCCCCGAGATTGGGAAACAACAGGCTGAGTCTGGTCCAAAATCAATGGCCCATGAGGCGTGAGTCCGATGTGGCGCGTGGCCTGGTCCTGTAATCGAAGAGGAACTCGGCCAATTTGGTGTCTAGAGAACCAGCGTCTGTTTCTTCACCCTGTCTTTAAATGTTTGGACGTTAGAGGATGGATGGTGTGGTGCCATTCGGATATAATCTCGGGCTTCACAAATGCCTGGAACTCTCCGTTGGTGAAGGGGCTCCCGATTTCTGACGCGAGGATCTCCGGTATCCCATGGTCGCAAAATGATTGCCGGAGTTTCACTATGGTCATGTTGGAAGTGGTATAGGACATCCGGGGTGGGATTCTGCCGTAATCGGCGGGGAAGGGGCTTGGCGCCACGGCAACCGGCGCCGAAGGGTCTCCGTCGGCCGGCACGAGGCGGCGCACGCGCAGAGGGCTTCATCTCCCCACCGGCCATGGCAGACCGCGCAGTCGCCGGTGCGGAAGAATAGAGTGCCCCCACGGCACAGGCCTGCCCGCGGATCGGTGGGCCCCGATCGCGGGCCTTGCCACCGTGGGGGCACCTCCCGGGGCCGGATCCCCCCGCGCCCCCCCCCCCCCAAGAACCCCCGGAGGCCGCCCGCGCCTCCAGGTCCTGCCGGTAAGGAGCTACTCTAATTTACGTCGACCAGCAAAAAACGGGCGGCCACTCGGCCCATCGCGGGCCGGAGAATCGCCGGGGTGGGGGGGGGGCTGCTGCCAGCACCGGAGAATTCGGCAGCCGGCGGGGACGGGATTCATGCCTCCCCCGGCGATTCTCCAACCCGGCGGGGGGGTCGGAGAATCCCGCCCCCGGTGTATGTCCAGCCATTTAGAATGGGTGCTGACCAAAATTAAGGACGTCGGTGCCATGAATGGCCCAGCGATGCCGCATGTCCCCCAACCCATGGTGCCCTGGCCATTCCCACAGGTGCAGCGAGGCCGAAGGTGGGAGCTGCTGGATATTCAGACACCAAGAGCACTATTTCACCAAGTTCCCAATGCCAGTGTCAAGCCTGGGCCACCAGACGTAGCTCCGTGCGATCATCTTCACCTAAAAAAAAATTAAATGAAATCTTGGAGATCCCTGGCTGACCACCGTTTCGCTCCCTCAAGATTGGGTGCTGACCTGGGCGGGAGGGCGACCACTCAGGTTCCCCCTAGGGCCATGCCATCTCCTATGCTCAATTTTTGGTGTTTGGATAGGAAGGGCTTCATATTCTCTGTGGGGTGTCCTCGATTTCTGCCACTTAGGATCACTTGGCGCAGTTTTGCCAGTATGGGTCCTTCTGGGTCCTCGCCTGGACTTGTTCGCCGATACAGGCTGAGTATCCAGGAAATTTAGTGTCATTGTGACTTCTTCTATTACTGTGAATTACTCGGCCTGCGCCGTGGGGGCACTTCTATTACTGGCAGAGGGGCCAAGCTTGAGGACAGCGGTAGACAACTCAGAGCTTCGGCGTCGGTGCTGTGAGTGCCAGGGCGGTACTCATACGCCGCCAACGATAGTGCCCAACACTGGATCCGAGCTGAGGCGATGGGGGGTCGCTTTGTCCTCCTTAAAAAGGCCCAACAGGGGTTTATGGTCCGTGATTATCGCAAGGCACCGGCCGTGGGCGCACGGGCGGAATTTCTTTATTCCAAATATCACGGCCAGTTCGTCTTTTTCAATTTGGGCATTACGTCGTTCCGCCTCTGCCAAGGTTTGCGGTGCATGCACAGTTGCCCGCCTGATGCCATCGTCCCGCCGACAGGAGAGGACTGCCCCGCACGGAGTGGCATCGCACGTCAGTACCAGCGGCCTTTAGCAGCTGCCGCTTCACTTCTGTGAATGTTTCACCCCGTGGCTCCCACCGCGACCACCCCTGGTGTTGCCAGGGTTTCGACCCAATGACAGCGAAGGAACGGCCGATATATTTCCAAGCCAGGGTGGCGAGCGACTTGGAGGGGAACGCTCAGGGGACTGGGTTCCCGTGTATCTGGTGCCCCTGTCCTTCTAGTTGGTAGGGGTCGTGGGTTTGGAAGGTGCTGTCGATGGAGCCTTGGCGAGATGCTGCAGATGGTACACATGGTGTTCAAAGTGGTGATGGGATACCGGTCAAGCGACTGCATTGACCAGGAGTGTTGCTGAAGCCATGCTCATGCAACTAAATGGCGAACATTCCGTCACACTCCTGTCCTGTGTCTTGTAGATGGTGGAGAGGATTTGAGGAGTCAGAGGGTGAGTTACTCTCTGTAGAATTCCTGACCTGGAGTTACTCTGTAGCTTCTGACCTGCTCTTGTAGCCATAGTATTTATATAGCTGGGTCTAGGTCAGTTTCAATTCAATGGTAACGCCCAGGACCCAATGATGGGGGGGATTCAGTGATTTGATGACCTGGTGATGTGCTGTATAATTCTATGTAATCTTACCCAACACAAATTGACCATTGTTTATGACTGTCTGTACATATCTGTAACTGCAAAGTCACCTGAATCAATCTGAAACACATGGAGAGAACCAAATGAAACATTTCCTGTATTAACCTTACTCCAAAAGAGCTTGAATGTGTTATCTAGATGATATTCTCATACATGTACCACGTCTGAAAGGTGAAATGCTAATGCAATTAATTTTAAAAGGGAAATCAAAGAGCAGAGATATGAGGAAAGAACATAGAGTGCAGAAGGAGGCCATTCGGCCCATCGGGTCTGCACCGACCCACTTAAGCCCTCACTTCCACCCTATCCCCGTAACCCAATAACCCCTTCTAACATTTTTTGGGATAAATTTAGAGTACGCAATTATTTTTTTTTCCAATTAAGGAGCATTTTAGCGTGGCCAATCCACCTGCCCTGCACATCTTTGTGTCGTGGGGGTGAAACCCACGCAGACACGGGGAGAATGTGCAAACTCCACACGGACAGTGATCCAGGGCTGGGATTCGAACCTGGGACCTCTGCACCGTGAGGCAGCAGTGCTAACCACTGCGCCATGAGCCGCCCTAAAGAAGATGGAAGCGGGTCCAACTGGTAGCCCTTATTGAAAGTTGGCCCATGTCCGATGGATTCCCTTTGTACCGCGTTAATCTACAAAGTGAATCAGCTTGGATTCCACTCCATTGGGTTAAATCACTGGACAGTGTAATGTCTTTTCAGTGACTCTCTATATACAAGATAAACACCACGGAGGGAATGATGGAACCCTACACCCCCCCCCCCACCGCTCAGTAACTCTTGAATTCAATTGTTAAAGATTAGACAGGGTCTGACCTTGCATCATGAAGATAAGTAATAGGTCTAGCTTATTCCAATTATTCAGTTGGGTTCAGCTATTAAATGAGAGCCAGGCGTCGCTTTATTTTGACGATGGCATTTGCAGGGAGATGGAATGTGTCTCAAGATTCTTCCCTTAATTGACAGACTTGAACACAACACGACTGATGGTGCTGACATTGCAATGTGCAAACAAGCTATTGGGTGAAGGAGGACACAACCATCGAGAGGCAAGTTAAATATTAACTTATGATAACAATGACAGGCTGGGAAATGCTGAGGCCTTTAGTGTGAAGCAAGAATATTTTACGGGCATGAGAAAACTAGCAAAGGTCACCACCGCTTAACCACAAGACCATAAGATGTAGGAGCACAATTGGGCCACTTGGCCCATCGATTCTGCACCGCCATTTAATCAAGAATAAAGAACAAAGAAATGTACAGCACAGGAACAGGCCCTTCGGCCCTCCAAGCCCGTGCCGACCATGCTGCCCGACTAAACTACAATCTTCTACACTTCCTGGGTCCATATCCCTCTATTCCCAACCTTTCATGTATTTGTCAAGATGCCCCTTAAATGTCACTATCGTCCCTGCTTCCACCACCTCCTCCGGTAGCGAGTTCCAGGCACCCACTACTCTCTGCGTTAAAAACTTGCCTCGTACATCTACTCTAAACCTTGCCCCTCTCACCTTAAACCTATGCCCCCTAGTAATTGACCCCTCTACTCTGGGGAAAAGCCTCTGACTATCCACTCTGTCTATGCCCCTCATAATTTTGTAGACCTCTATCAGGTCGCCCCTCAACCTCCTTCATTCCAGTGAGAACAAACCGAGTTTATTCAACCGCTCCTCATAGCTGATGCCCTCCATACCAGGCAACATTCTGGTAAATCTCTTCTGCACCCTCTCTAAAGCCTCCACATCCTTCTGGTAGTGTGGCGACCAGAATTGAACACTATACTCCAAGTGTGGCCTAACTAAAGTTCTATACAGCTGCAACATGACTTGCCAATTCTTATACTCAATGCCCCGGCCAATGAAGGCAAGCATGCCGTATGCCTTCTTGACTACCTTCTCCACCTGCGTTGCCCCTTTCAGTGACCTGTGGACCTGTACTCCTAGATCTCTCTGACTTTCAATACTCTTGAGGGTTCTACCATTCACTGTATATTCCCTACCTGCATTAGACCTTCCAAAATGCATTACCTCACATTTGTCCGGATTAAACTCCATCTGCCATCTCTCCGCCCAAGTCTCCAAACAATCTAAATCCTGCTGTATCCTCTGACAGTCCTCATCGCTATCATGGCTAATATGTCTCTCATCCCCATTCTCTTGCCTTCTCCCCATAACCCCTGATCTCCTTATTAATCAGGAACCTATCTATCTCTGTCTTAACAACACTCAGTGATTTGGCCTCCACAGCCTCCTGCGGCAAAGAGTTCCACAGATTCACCACCCTCTGGCTGAAGAAATTCCTCCTCATCCCAGTTTTAAAGGATCGTCCCTTCACTCTGAGGCTGTGCCCTCGAGTTCTAGTTTCTCCTACTGGTGGAAACATCCTCTCCAAGTCCACTCTATGTAGATTCTCAGTATTCTGTAAGTTTCAATAAGATCCCCCCTCATCCTTCTAAACTCCATCAAGTTCAGATCCAGAGTCTTCAACCGTTCCTCATATGACAAGCTCTTCACTCCTTTGTTTTTATAAATTTAGAGTACCCAATTATTTTTTTTCCAATTAAGGGGCAATTTAGCGTGGCCAATCCACCTAGCCTGCACATCTTTGGGTTGTGGGGGTGAAACCCACGCAGACATGGGGAGAATGTACAAACTCCACACGGACAGTGGCCCAGGACCGGGATTCGAACCCAGGTCCTCAGCGCCGTAGTCCCAGTGCTAACCACTGCGCCGCACACCTCATTCCTCTTCAACAATGAGAAACAAGCGGGTCTGTAAGATCTGGTTGATCAGGCCAGCTAGTTAAATGACCGAAATCTGAAACACACAGGGAGTTTATAAGCACCCCATGTATTGTCTTTTCCACAAATAGGTCAACTCACTGATACCAAATGAACCATCTGACCTTCACATCTCAGGAAGAACTGTCTTTTCCTGAGTGGAGACCATGCACCATCTTCAATTGAACTCCCAGTTATTTCACAGTGAAACCCTCAGTGTGTCTCATTCGGGTAACCCAGTTCATGTGGTTGCCAACCCTCCTGATCGCCCGGCATCCTCCAGCAATGAAAGACTAATCTCCCAGACACCTCACTCAGGAAAAACCTAAACGTTCAAATGTAACAAATTGGCCAAAGAGAGATCATTGGACATTTTTGTTCATTGGTTTCAAGAATGTTAGAAACGGGGGGGAAAGAAACATTTCCATTTTACGCGATGTCAAGAATCATCCAATCGGTTGTGTTAGGCGACCAATGATAGGAGAGTGGGAGGGGGGGGGGGCAAGATGATGGAAGATCACACGATGAACACACCCAACCAGAGTTGGCGAACCCCACCCGCGCAATGACCTACGACCTCTTGCTGCAGGGAGTGTTGGGAAAACCCAACAGATCCGACCGCACCTGTGGAGAGAGTTACGGAGTTAACGCATTTCACGTCTGTATGATTGTGATATCTGGTCCATCGTGTTCCAGACTATTGGCAACAAGGAGGATTCGGCACACAGTGCGGAATTTCAAGCATTGATTGTGGAAGATCTGTTACAGATCCATTGCTAATGCAAGGTCAACAATACAACCGCTACAGGTTGGAGAGAGGAAGAATGTCCCTCTTGGATTCCCTGTCCTCCAAGTCTCAGATTGTCTTTTCTCTTTAAGCTCCTTTCACCCAAAACTAAGGACATTTCAACCCGACACACATGGAAGGAGAGGGAACCTCATAGAATGCCTACCGTGCGGAAGGAAACCCTTCGGTCCATCGAGTCTGCACCGACCCGCCGAAAGAGCACCCCACGCAGTCCCACCCCCGCATCCTATCCCCGTAAACCCACCTAACCTGCACAGTGGTTAGCACTGCTGCCTCACAGCTCCAGGTGCCCGGGTTCAATCCCGGCCTTGGGTGACAGTCTGTGCGGAGTCTGCACTTTCTCCCCCGTGTCTACATGGGTTTCCTCCGGGTGCTCCGGTTTCCTCCCACAGTCCAAAGATGCGCAGGTTAGGTCGATTGGCCGTGCTAAATTGCCCTTTATAGTGTCCACAAGGTTGGGTCAGGTTACTGGGTTACGGGGATAGGGTGGAGGCTTCAGTAGGTTGCGCTTTCCAAGGCTGGTGCAGCCTCGATAGGCCAAATGGCCTCCTTCTGCACTGTAGATTCTATGATATTATTTTGAAGACAAGTTTCTCCCCCTGCCTTGACCAATAGCCAAGCCTCAACCAACGTAAGCCAGAGAAAAGAGATTATTGGGTTGTTGTCACAGTGCTGTATGTGGGATCCTGCTGTGCGTGAAATAGACTGTTGCATTCCCTACATTGCTACAGTGCCTACACTTCAAAGTACTTTGAAATGTCCCGAGGACATGAAAGGCGCCATATAAATGCAAGTTCGCTCTTCTTCCTCGACAGAAGAAAGTCTACACACTATGTGCCATGTTGCCTGACTATTTTTCATGAATATCGTTATCCTCCTGTCCTTTAAAGTTGCAGAAGTGAATTACATTTCTGGAATGTGCTACCAAGACATCCAACATTCTTTCATTCCAGCCTTTGCCTATTGAGAGTTTAAGATATAAACTGCAAAAAAAAAACTAATAATCCCTTCAAGGCACCAGTTTAGATTATCACTGAGATTTCAGAAGCAATTTGCAGAATAAATTTCATCAGGAACAGGGTCCAGAAGTCGCTCTCTGAATGACTGAAGTAATAACTCATATCTTATCTAAAATCCTCACAGGAACATTCGCCTGGTACATTATTTAAGGCAAGTTTCATTTCCTGTGCCCGTGTTAAATATTTTACAGGGTTGCTCATCTGTAACTGCGAAAATAAAGAAAGACCCAGATTGAACCAGGATCAATGGGAGATTGAGTGATCTATCGGAGGCGTTTAAGGTGATTAAGGGAGTTGATAAGATAGAGACAGGGAAACTGGTGAGGGAACTCCATGAACAAGAGGAGGGCATAATCTCAAAATTCAAGCTAGCTCATTCAGGGGGAAATCAGGAAGCATATTGTCACAGTACAGGGCTGGTTAGCTCAGTTGGTTGGACGGCTGGTTCATGATCCAGAGTGATGCTAACAGTGTGGGTTCAATTCACGTACAGGCCAAAGTTATTGATGAAGGCCCCGCCTTTGCAACCTGTCCCTCGCCTGAGATGTGCTGACCCTCAGCTTAAATCACCACCAGTCAGCTCTCACTGGCCCTCGCCAATGGGGACAGCAGCCAATGTGAAGAATTTAAAGTTTGTTTCTCTTTGCGCAAGGAAGCAGTTTCTGAATCGGGGCTGGATACATTGAGCTAAATCTGAACATGATACAAAGTGAGATTATTTGGAAGTAATTGTGTATTGTCTCACTCAGCATGGAGATTAAGTCGGTTTGATGAAACATCACCAATTTTACAGCCATTCGGCCCAAATGTCTGTGCCTGTGTTTACGCTCCATATTAGTCTCCTCCCACCCTATATTATTTAACCATGTCAACATATCCTTTCTCCATCATGTACTTATCTAGCTCCCCCCAAATGCACCTGTGATGCTCATCCCAACTCCTCTGTGTGGTAGCAAGTTCTACATTCTGAGTAAAAGATTCCGCCTGAATTACTCACTCACGTTATTAGTAACTATTTTATATCGATCGTCTCTAGTTTTGGATTTACCCACAAGCGGAAACATCTTCTTTAAATCTAACCCATCAAGCCGCTTTATCATTTCAAAGATCTCTCTCTCTCAGGTCACCATTTGGCATTTGTCAAAATGATCGATCTTCCCCGACAGTTATAACCCCTCGGTTCTGGTCCACTCCTTGCAAATGGGCGGCACGGTGGACAGCACAGTGGTTAGCACTGCTGCCTCACAGCGCCAGGGACCCGGTTTTGATTTTGACCTCGAGTGACTCTGTGTGCGGAGTCTGCACGTTCTCCCCGTGTCTGCGTGGGCTTTCTCCGGGTGCTCCGGTTTCCTCCCACAGTCCAAAGATTTCATAGATTTCATAGAATTTACAGTGTAGAAGAAGGCCATTCTGCCCATCGAGTCTGCACCGGCCCTTGGAAAGAGCACCTACCTAAGCCCATACCTCCACCCTATCCCCACACCTCCGCCCTATCCCCGTAACCCCATCTAACCTGTTTGGACACTAAGGGCAATTTAGCACAGCCAATCCACCTAACCTGCACACGGGGAGAACGTGCAGACTCAGCACAAACAGTGACCCAAGCCGGGAATCGAACCTGGGACCCTGGAGATGTGAAGGAACTGTGCTAACCACTGTGCTACCGTGCTACCCACCTGAGGATAACCACCTCATTCCAGGAATCGGTCGAGTGAACCTTCTCAGAACTGTTTCCAACGCATGTGCCCTTTCCTAAATAAGGAGACCAAAACTGTACACACGGCACTAAGTGTGATCTCACCAATACCCTGTACAACCGCAGCAAAACATCTCTGCCTTTATATACCATTCCTCTTGGAATAAACAACAGCATTCCATTTGCCTTCCTAATCACTTGCATACTAATATTTTGAGACTCATGTACCAAGCCACCCAGATCCCTCTGTACCTCAGCGTTCTGTAATCTCTCTCCATTTAAATAATATGCTGCTTTTTTCATTCTTCCTGCCAAAGTGGCCAAGTTCATATTCTTCCACCTTTTTATAATTCATTTATGGGACGTGGGCATAGCTGGCTAGGTCAATATTTATTGCCTATTCCGAGTTGCTCTTCAGAAGATGGTGAGTGGCCTTCTTGAACTGCTGCAGTCCCTGAGGTGTAGGTACACCCTCTGTGTTGTTCGGGAGAGCATTTCAGGATTTTGACCCAGCGACAATGAAGGAACGGTGATATATTTCCAAATCAGAATGTTGCGTGGCTTGGAGGAGAACCTCCAGGTGGTGGTGTTCCCAGGTATCTGCAGCTAGATGGTAGAGGTCGTGGGTTTGGAAGATGCTGCCTTAGGAACCTTAGCGAGTTCCTGTAGTGCATCTTGTAAATGGTGCACACGGCTGCCACTGTTCATCAGTGGTGGATGGATTGAATGTTTCTGGAAGGGGGAGCTATCAAGTGGGCTGCTGTGCCCTGCATGATGTCAAGCTGCTGGTTTGCACTGAGTGCTGAATTTGGTGCATTTGAGTGCTATAGTGAGAGTTTGGTGACCGAGGGAGTTAGGTGAGGAGGGAGTAAGGTGCTCCTTTCATTTTGTTTCCGACATTTCCGCAAAGAGTGCGAAGAGAGCCAGGAGTTTACAGAGAGTGCAGCTGACTGGGAGCAGAGTCGGAGGGCTGAAATCTAGTTAGTCCACAGGGCAGCTATATTCTGTCAGGTAAGAGGGGATGGAGGCTAGGCCAGTTGCATGCTCCTCCTGTAGGATGTGGGTGGTGAGGGATACCACCGGTGTCCCCGCTGACTATACCTGCGGGAAGTGCACCCAACTTCAGCTCCTCAAAGACCGTGTTAGGGAACTGGAGCTGAAGTTGGATGAACTTCGGATCATCCGGGAGGCAGAGGGGGTGATAGAGAAGAGTTACAGGGAGGTAACCACACCCAAGGTACAGGACAAGAATAGCTGGGTTACAGTCAGGGGAAAAAAAAAAACAGGCAGACAGTGCAGGGATCCCTCGTGGCCGTTCCCCTTCAAAACAAGTATACCGTTTTGGATGCTGTTGGGGGGGATGACCTACCGGGGGAAGGCCCTAGCGGCCAGGTCTCTGGCACTGAGTCTGGCTCTGGGGCTCAGAAGGGAAGGGGGGAGAATAGAAAAGCAATAGTTGTAGGAGATTCAATGGTTAGGGGAATAGATAGGAGATTCTGTGGTCGCGAGCGAGACTCCCGGAAGGTATGTTGCCTCCCGGGTGCCAGGGCCAGGGATGTCTCGGATCGTGTCTTCAGGATCCTTAAGGGGGAGGGGGAGCAGCCAGAAGTCATGGTGCACATTGGTACCAACGACATAGGTAGGAAAAGGAGTGTGGAGGTAATAAACAAGTTTAGGGAGTTAGGCTGGAAGTTAAAAGCCAGGACAGACAGAGTTGTCATCTCTGGTTTGTTGCCGGTGCCACGTGATAGCGAGGCTAGGAATAGGGAGAGAGTGCAGTTGAACACGTGGCTACAGGAATGGTGTAGGAGGGAGGGCTTCAGGTATTTGGATAATTGGAGCGCATTCTGGGGAAGGTGGGACCTGTACAAGCAGGACAGGTTGCATCTGAACCAGAGGGGCACCAATATCCTGGGAGGGAGGTTTTCTAGTACTCTTCGGGAGGGTTTAAACTAATTTGGCAGGAGAATGGGAACCGGATTTGTAGTCCAGCAACTAAGGTAGCCGATATTCAGGACGCCAAAGCGTGTAATGAGGCAGTGGGGAAGGGAACACTGACAAAGGAGAGTACTTACAGGCACGGAGATGGGTTGAAGTGTGTATACTTCAACGCAAGAAGCATCAGGAATAAGGTGGGTGAACTTAAGGCATGGATCGGTACTTGGGACTACGATGTGGTGTCCATCACGGAAACTTGGATAGAAGAGGGGCAGAAATGGTTGTTGGAGGTCCTTGGTTATAGATGTTTCAATAAGATTAGGGAGGGTGGTAAAAGAGGAGGGGGGTGGCATTGTTAATTAGAGATAGTATAACAGCTGCAGAAAGGCAGTTCGAGGAGTATCACCCTAATGAGGTAGTATGGGTTGAAGTCAGAAATAGGAAAGGAGCAGTCACCTTGTTAGGAGTTTTCTATAGGCCCCCCAATAGTAGCAGAGATGTGGAGGAACGGATTGGGAAACAGATTTTGGAAAGGTGCAGAAGTCACAGGGTAGTAGTCATGGGTGACTTTAACTTCCCAAATATTGAGTGGAAACTCTTTAGATCAAATAGTTTGGATGGGGTGGTGTTTGTGCAGTGTGTCCAGGAAGCTTTTCTAACACAGTATGTAGATTGTCCGACCAGAGGAGGGGCAATATTGGATTTAGTACTTGGTAATGAACCAGGGCAAGTGATAGATTTGTTAGTGGGGGAGCATTTTGGAGATAGTGACCACAATTCTGTGACTTTCACTTTAGTAATGGAGAGGGATAGGTGTGTGCAACAGGCCAAGGTTTACAATTGGGGGAAGGGTAAATACGATGTTGTCAGACAAGAATTGAAGTGCATAAGTTGGGAACATAGGCTGTCAGGGAAGGACACAAGTGAAATGTGGAACTTGTTCAAGGAACAGGTACTACGTGTCCTTGATATGTATGTCCCTGTCAGGCAGGGAAGAGATGGTCGAGTGAGGGAACCATGGTTGACAAGAGAGGTTGAATGTCTTGTTAAGAGGAAAAGGGAGACTTATGTAAGGCTGAGGAAACAAGGTTCAGACAGGGCATTGGAGGGATACAAGATAGCCAGGAGGGAACTGAAGAAAGGGATTAGGAGAGCTAAGAGAGGGCATGAACAATCTTTGGCGGGTAGGATCAAGGAAAACCCCAAGGCCTTTTATACATATGTGAGAAATCTGAGAATGACGAGAGCGAGGGTAGGTCCGATCAAGGACAGTAGCGGGAGATTGTGTATTGAGTCTGAAGAGATAGGAGAGGTCTTGAACGAGTACTTTTCTTCTGTATTTACAAATGAGAGGGGCGATATTGTTGGAGAGGACAGTGTGAAACAGATTGGTAAGTTCGAGGAAATACTTGTTAGGAAGGAAGATGTCTTGGGCATTTTGAAAAACTTGAGGATAGACAAGTCCCCCGGGCCTGACGGGATATATCCAAGGATTCTATGGGAAGCAAGAGATGAAATTGCAGAGCCGTTGGCAATGATCTTTTCGTCTTCACTGTCAACAGGGGTGGTACCAGGGGATTGGAGAGTGGCGAATGTCGTGCCCCTGTTCAAAAAAGGGCCTAGGGATAACCCTGGGAATTACAGGCCAGTTAGTCTTACTTCGGTGGTAGGCAAAGTAATGGAAAGGGTACTGAAGGATAGGATTTCTGAGCATCTGGAAAGACACTGCTTGATTAGGGATAGTCAGCATGGATTTGTGAGGGGTAGGTCTTGCCTTACAAGTCTTATTGAATTCTTTGAGGAGGTGACCAAGCATGTGGATGAAGGTAAAGCAGTGGATGTAGTGTACATGGATTTTAGTAAGGCATTTGATAAGGTTCCCCATGGTAGGCTTCTGCAGAAAGTAAGGAGGCATGGGATAGTGGGAAATTTGGCCAGTTGGATAACGAACTGGCTAACCGATAGAAGTCAGAGAGTGGTGGTGGATGGGAAATATTCAGCCTGGATCCCAGTTACCAGTGGCGTACCGCAGGGATCAGTTCTGGGTCCTCTGCAGTTTGTGATTTTCATTAATGACTTGGATGAGGGAGTTGAAGGGTGGGTCAGTAAATTTGCAGACGATACGAAGATTGGTGGAGTTGTGGATAGTAAGGAGGGCTGTTGTCGGCTGCAAAGAGACATAGATAGGATGCAGAGCTGGGCTGAGAAGTGGCAGATGGAGTTTAACCCTGAAAAGTGTGAGGTTGTCCATTTTGGAAGGACAAATATGAATGCGGAATACAGGGTTAACGGTAGAGTTCTTGGCAATGTGGAGGAGCAGAGAGGTCTTAGGGTCTATGTTCATACATCTTTGAAAGTTGCCACTCAAGTGGATAGAGCTGTGAAGAAGCCCTATGGTGTGCTCGCGTTCATTAACAGAGGGATTGAATTTAAGAGCCGTGAGGTGATGATGCAGCTGTACAAAACTTTGGTGAGGCCACATTTGGAGTACTGTGTACAGTTCTGGTCGCCTCATTTTAGGAAGGATGTGGAAGCTTTGGAAAAGATGCAAAGGAGATTTACCAGGATTATGCCTGGAATGGAGAGTAGGTCTTACGAGGAAAGGCTGAGGGTGCTAGGCCTTTTCTCATTAGAACGGAGAAGGATGAGGGGCGACTTGATAGAGGTTTATAAGATGATCAAGGGAATAGATAGAGTAGACAGTCAGAGACTTTTTCCCCGGGTGGAACAAACCATTACAAGGGGACATTAATTTAAGGTGAAAGGTGGAAGATATAGGAGGGATATCAGAGGTAGGTTCTTTACCCAGAGAGTAGTGGGGGCATGGAATGCACTGCCTGTGGAAGTAGTTGAGTCAGAAACATTAGGGACCTTCAAGCAGCTATTGGATAGGTACATGGATTACGGTAAAATGATATAATGTAGATTTATTTGTTCTTAAGGACAGCACGGTAGCATTGTGGATAGCACAATTGCTTCACAGCTCCAGGGTCCCAGGCTCGATTCCGGCTTGGGTCACTGTCTGTGCGGAGTCTGCACGTCCTCCCCGTGTCTGCGTGGGTTTCCTCCGGGTGCTCCGGTTTCCTCCCACAGTCCAAAGATGTGCAGGTTAGGTGGATTGGCCATGATAAATTGCCCTTAGTGTCCAAAATTGCCCTTGGTGTTGGGTGGAGGTGTTGAGTTTGGGTAAGGTGCTCTTTCCAAGAGCCGGTGCAGACTCAAAGGGCCGAATGGCCTCCTTCTGCACTGTAAATTCAATGATAATCTCTGATTAATCTAGGACAAAGGTTCGGCACAACATCGTGGGCCGAAGGGCCTGTTCTGTGCTGTATTTTCTATGTTCTATGTTCTATGCTGGTGTTGCTGGAGCCTCATTCATCCAGTCAGGTGGAGAGTATTCCATTACACTCCTGACTTGTGCCTTATAGATGTTGGACAGGCTTTTGGGAGTCAGGAGGTGAGTTACTCGCTGTAGGATTCCTAGTCTTTGACCTGCTCTGGTAGCCAGAGTATTTATGTGGCTAGTTCAGTTCAGTTTCTGGTCAATGGTAAGCACCAGGATGTTGATAGTGGGTACTTCAGCATTGGTAATGCCAGTGGGTGATGGTGAGATCCTCTCTTGTTGGAGATGATCATTGTCTTGCACTTGTGTGATGTGACATTTCCCAGTTGTAAGCCCAACCCTGGATAATGCAGATTTTGCGGCATTTGGGCATGGACAGCTTCATTATCTGAGGAGTCGCGAATGGTGCTGAACATTGTGCAGTCATCCGCAAACATCCCCATTTCTAAACTTACGATGGAAGAGAAATCATTGATGAAGCAGCTGAGGATGGTTGGACCTAAGACACTACCCGGATGAATTCCTGCAGTGATGGCCTGGAGCTGAGGTGATCGACCTCCGACCACCACAAACATCTTTCTTTGTGCTAGGTATTACTCCAACTAATGGAGAGTTTATGTGCAGGTTAGGTGGATTGGCCGTGCTAAAATAGCCCCTTAGTGTCCAAAGGTTAGGTGGGATTGTGGGGATGGGAGCGGGTGACTGGGCCTATGTCGGGTGTTCTTTCGGAGGTTTGGTGCAGACTCGATGGGCCAAATGGCCTCCTTCTGCGCTGTAGCGATTCTATGGGGCATCAAATACTTTTGGCGGGTGGCACAGTGGTTAGCACTGCTGCCCCATGACACCGAGGTCCCAGGTTCGATCCCGGCTCTGGGGCACTGTCCATGTGGAGTCTGCACATCCTCCCCATGTGTGCGTGGGTTTCCTCCGGGTGCTCCGGTTTCCTCCCACAGTCCAAAGATGTGCGGGTTAAGTGGATTGGCCATGATAAATTGCCCTTAGTGTCCAAAATTGCCCTTAGTGTTGGGTGGGGTTACTGGGTTATGGGGATAGGGTGGGGGTGTGGACCTTGGGTAGGGTGCTCTTTCCAAGAGCCGGTGCAGACTCGATGGGCCGAATGGCCTCCTTCTGCACTGTAAATTCTATGATTCTATGATGCTCCCCGTGTCTGCGTGGGTTTCGCCCCCACAACACAAAGATGTGCAGGGTAGGTGGATTGGCCACGCTAAATTGTCCCTTAATTGGAAAAAATGAATTGGGTACTCTAAATTTATATTTAAAAAAATACTTTTGGCCGGGAATTTCCGGACCCTTCGTGTGGAGGGGGCAGAGGAGGCAGCTCACCATTGGCTGCCAGTGGGATCTATGGCATACAGTGTAACTCGCCCGACCCCGCCCCACCATGGGGAAACCGGCCATCGGCGGGGGGAGGGGGGGGGGGGGGGGCGTCAACAACAGCGGGATCGGAAAATTCGCCAACAGGAAAGGCCGGAAAATCCCGCTCTTTGCTTTGCACTTTCCACGGCGGCTCCACCTCTGTGTTGGTAATCACGGAGACCGGAACAGTGCACAACGCTGAGCGAAAGCTGAAAGGGTTCAAGCCAAACTGGTAACCTTAGTCCCAGAAACCAGCTGAGGTGCTCAAACTTTCACTCACCCCCCCCCCCCCCCCCCACCCACCCCACCACCACTTTCCCATGACATGCAAAAATACAATGGGTGTAGCCCTAAGACACATAATCCATGTCGCTCTGATGACCAGAGGCCTGGCAGATAGCCGGCAGTCAGTCCCTGTCGAGCTGCTGTCAACACTGATGAATTAGACCTTCACTTTAGCAGAACGCGATTAACATCAATTCAGAAACACAATCACTTAGACGGTTAAGGAATAAATGCTGCACGCACTCCCTGTAAATATATAGCTGAAGACAGATAGTGCACATTATTTTCTGATTGTTCACATGAGCTAAAACATGCAACCCTACAGCTCTATCTTCCAGCACCTTTCTTCTGAAGAAGTGTATTCTAAAGTACTCTGGCAGAATAGGATTACGGAGACATTATCCCCAGAATTACTGCAGGCGATATTAATGTGTGATGCTTCATGTGTTTGTATATTGCCTTGAATGTTATTTTTAATACAGGCGTATGCCATTTATTTTAAATTTGTTTGTGCATCCATTAAACCAGCTGAGAAAATTAAAGCAACAAACAAGAATTGCAGGCGCTTTTAGCTGGCCAACCTCTTCGGATCGTTCATTATCTTCGCAGTTGCCAGGGCGGCACGGTGGCGCAGTGGGTTAGCCCTGCTGCCTCACGGCGCCGAGGTCCCAGGTTTGATCCCGGCTCTGGGTCACTGTCCGCGTGGAGTTTGCACATTCTCCCCGTGGCTGCGTGGGTTTCGCCCCCCACAACCCAAAAGATATGCAGGGTAGGTGGACTGGCCATGCTAAATTGCTTCACAGCTCCAGGGTCCCAGGTTCGATTCCCGGCTTGGGTCACTGTCTGTGCGGAGTCTGCACATCCTCCCCGTGTGTGCGTGGGTTTCCTCCGGGTGCTCCGGTTTCCTCCCACAGTCCAAAGATGTGCGGGTTAGGTGGATTGGCCATGATAAATTGCCCTTAGTGTCCAAAATTGCCCTTAGTGTTGGGTGGGGTTACTGGGTTATGGGGATAGGGTGGAGGTGTTGACCTTGGGTAGGGTGCTCTTTCCAAGAGCCGGTGCAGACTTAATGGGCCGAATGGCCTCCTTCTGCACTGTAAATTCTATGATAATCTATGAATCTATGATAAATTGCCCCTCAATTAGAATAAATGAATTGGGTACTCTAAATTTATTTTTCTTTTAAATCTTCGCAGTTCCCGAATGGTAAAGTATGACGTTGGCACGTTACACAGATGTTATGCACCGGTTGCATAATGCTTTTTTTTCTTCTACTTATTCATTGACAGGGGTGCGGGCATCGCTGGCGAGGCCAGCATTCATTCCCCAGGAAAGGTTCCAGCTATGGGTTACTGAGTAGCGAACTTGGAATAAGAATCGTAAGGTCACACGTCCGTGTCCCACCTCAATCACCATTGACACTGCAGTGTACAGTGCTGTGGGTGTACCCGCACCACAGGGACCGTAAGGGTTCAAGAAGGCAACTCACGGGCAGCACGGTGGAGCAGTGGGTTGGCCCTGCAGCCTCACGGCGCCGAGGTCCCAGGTTCAGTCCCGGCTCTTGGTCACTGCCCGTGTGGAGTTTGCACATTCTCCCCGTGCCTGCGTGGGTTTCACCCCCACAACCCAAAGATGTGCAGGGTAGGTGGATTGGCCGCGCTAAATTGCCCCTTAATTAGAAAAAATGAATTGGATACTCTAAATTCTTTTTACAAAGAAGGCAACTCACCACCGCCTTCTCAAGGGCAATTAGTGATGGGCAACAAGTGATAGCCTAGCCAGTGACACGCATAGCCCGTGAAAGAATCAAAAACGATAACCTGGAGCTGTGAAACACGATGCAAAAACTTCTGGGGATATTTGAGGCCTCATATAATTTTTGTAGTTTCTTTGCTTTTTCCAGTTGTATCTTTATGATTCTCAAGAGCTCTCCCGTGGGATATCTGTGCCATGTTCAGTTGCGCGCAGAAACATCATACGATACAATGTATTTATTCTGCTGTTTTGGTAAAGTATATTTCAGATTACCTGCCCCTTTAAACCGCAATGTCCAGTTAAGATAAATCCCAAGGGCAATGTAGCGGATTCCCGGCTGAGTGGGAACTCAATGTAGAATAAACCAGCATTAAATGGCCAACTTTATTTCTCCTGCTTATATAACGATTGAAGTCTGATATCCTGACGTGTGAAGATTATGGACGGAATATTCACAGACCCGCCAGCCAGTGCACAAGGGGGGGGGGGGGGGGATACAGGGGAGAATTCAGCCGAGGCTCAAAAATCACACCAGTGTGAAACGGCAGCGGTATCCTCCGATGCAGCCGCCTTGACAAATCGAGGATCTCGCTGGAGTCCAGTGTGAAACTGATTTGCATCCCGCCCAGAACACATCTGGACCAACATGGCGTGCAAGAGTCGGGACTTACCTGAACAATGCCCGGAGCTGCCTCCGGAGTTCGGGTAAGAGGCCGTCAGCGACCCTAGGCCCTGGAACGCCAAAGCAGTGGGTGGGGGGATCGGGGGGGGGGGCACATCCCACAGGTACATCTTCCAGTTCCAGTGTCTCTGAGGAGGTCCATCTTCCAACCTCGGAGTGTTCCCGGGGAACCATCTTCTTCCTTCAATGGTGGCAGCGATGTTGGGCACTTTTTAACTATGGCACCCATATTTAATGATGGAGGGGGGCATGCCATGAAGCCCACCCCACCTTAGAAGGCGGCACAAAACCCCTGGGTGCACAATTAATTATGCCGGCGACAGGGGATGTGGCTCGGTTTCCTCTTGGACTCTGTAGCGGGAATCACACTCCATCCCTGTCCCTGCCCCGCCCTCTGTCCCTGCCCCCTGCCCCCACCTCTGACCCCCCTGCCCTGCCCCTGCCCTGCCACTGTCCATGCCACTGTCCCTGCCCCTGCCCCTGACCCTGTCTCTCCTCCGCCCCTCTCCTAGCCCCTGCCCTGGCCATGGGACATAGCCCCAGATGGGAGAATGCCGCCCTACGTATCGAGTAACAATTTACATTTGGATAGTACCCATAAGAAAAGCTTCAAATATATACAAGTCTATCTTTTACATGCTTAAAGTCTTGTGCATTTAACATAAATGTCACCCTGTCACACTCTCCATGTCACATCACTGATAACATCATCATTGTTATCAGGAAAGAAAGACTTGCGCAAATATACCTCCCATCACGACCACCAGACGCCTCAAGGTGAATGACTTTTTGAAGAATGGCTGCCACCTTCGGACAAAGCCTAGTAGCGAACCTCTCAAGGCGAACTTGACTTTCTCTAGGCCAAGAAAGCTCGCCATGTCCGATAGCCATACCTCAGCCCTCAGGGGCTTTGAGTCCCTCCATGCCAACGGTATTCGTCGCCGGGCTACCAGAGAAGCAAAGGCCAGAACATCAGCCTCTCTCTCTTCCTGGACTTCCGGGTCCTCCGAAACCCCAAAGATTGCCACCTCCGGGCTCATTACCACCCCAGTTTTCAATACCCGGGACATGACATCTGCGAGTCCCTGCCAATACCCCCTAAGTTTAGGGCACGACCAGAACATGTGTACAATGGTTAGCCGGCCCTCCGGCACATCTGGCACACTTGTCCTCCAGCCCGAAGAATTTGCTCATCCGGGCCTCCGTCATGTGGGCCCGGTGCACGGCCTTAAACTGGATCAGGCTGAGCCTGGCACATGTTGAGGTCACGTTTACTCTGCTCAGGGTCTCTGCCCAGACACCGTCCTCCATCTCCCCCGCCCCGAGCCCCTCTTAGAGGTGTGGTTCTAACGTTGACCGATAAGTCTGCAATTTGCCAGGCCGAGTGTGCGTAAAATGCCACAATTCGACTTTCCAGCCCAGATACTTTGTTTTTGAGCTTGTCGCTGTGACTAATGTCCCCGAATGGAAAGGTACCAAGTTCCTGGCCACGAGGAAATGCCCAGACCAGCGTTTCCTCGAAGCTGCAGGAGTTTGGGGCTGAACAGCAACCTGGAATGTCCGGAAAAGGCCACACACAACAAGGAAAGGTTGGCGGGAACTTGGATCCCTACCACGCCCTACGCTCGTATTATCATTCCGGGTTGGAGCGTAGGATTCCCAACCTGACGGTTCAGCCGTCACTTAATAATTAATAATCATGTTTATTAGTGTCACGAGTAGGCTTACATTAACACTGCAATTGAAGTTACTGTGAAAAGCCCCTAGTCGCCACATTCCGGCACCTGTTCAGGTACACTTAGTGCGAACTCCGAATGTCCAATTCACCTAACCTGCACGTCTTTGGACTGTGGGAGGAAACCGGAGCCCCCGGAGGAAACCCACGCAGACACGGGGAGGACGTGCAGACTCCGCACAGACCGTGACCCAAGCCCGGAATCGAACCCGGGACCCTGGCGCTGTGAAGCAACTGTGCTAACCACTGTGCTACCCGCGCCGCCCTTAGGGCAGCGAAGCCCTTCCCGAACCGACTAGATGAACGATACGTCAACCCTCGATCCCTGCCCTTTCCCCTAAACGTCTCGGGGACCGCTGCTATTCACCGCTGAAGGTGCGTGTGATTTTCCCCCACTGACCTCTGCAATGATGATGTGAACAGCAAGCTTTACCCCTGTCACCATTTGCTCTCCAGCAGCTCGTACGTCACCCTCTCGTTCCTTTAGAGCCACAGCCCAGCTGAGGCGACCTGTTATTGTCACCGTTTAGAGTAAACTGTAATTAGAAATTAAATCCGACGCATCGAATGGGGCCAGGAAACAACTGAGACCTCATTTGTCTTCACACAGGCCTGAGCACATCAGTATTCATCTTCACTAATAACAATCCTCATTCTCAACCTGACAGCTGCGGACGTTGCAGTTTTTTTTCCCAAAGGGCCGCTGACCTTCAGACTGATTCATGAATAAAGTGAACCGTACAGGGTTGTGGTTTCGAGCCCCATTACAGAGACGTGAGCAAATCTCTGAGTGCTTGCACTCCAGTGCAGTGCTGAGGGAGGTCCTGCACTGTCAGAAGCACCGGCTTTCAGATGAGATATTAGACCAGTGTTTTTTAAACTTTTTTTCCGGGGATCCATTTTTACCAACCGGCCGACCTTCGTGACCCACGCCGCCCGACATTCGCAACTCATCATTTTCTCTTACCTTCAATGCGGGAGGTGAGCCTGCCTGGTCCTCGTTTACATGTTTGCTGCTGACAAAACGGAGGATTCGCAATCGCGCCCAAAGCACGTGACGTCGACGTTCGGGGCGCGTGACCTGCTCTCTGCCTCGCTTCAGGCGGGAAGATCGCATTGAATTTATGAAAAAATATCCTCCTGGGTCAGCGCGCCATTGTCAGGAGGAGGCGGTGCTTCTCGCTGGGGTCAGCGCATGCGCACTGATGAGCAGTGTGGCCGCATTTGTTTAGCTGGTCACGGCCGTAATTTTTAAAGCCGCTCGCAGTCGGCATTGATAAAAGCCGGCTGTTGCGTGTGAATTCACTCGATTGGGAACGCCGCGATGGATGGTCCCGCAACCCTCTCGTCGCGACCCCCACTTTGAAAATGCCTGTGTTAGACTGAACCTCCCTCTGCCCCCCCCCCCAAGAGAAGGTAAAAGATTGTTTGGCATGATTTTGAAGATAGCAGGTGGGTATCCCTGGTGGTCTGTCCAATGCTTCCCCCTCGACCAACATCGCGCCAACAGATTAATTGGTCATTGTCACATTGCTGTTTCGAGGAGCTGGCTGCTGTAAAGATCTGGGCCGAGACCCGTGACGTGCTCAGGTTTTCTTCGGTATCCAAAACCTTCGGTATTTGGGAAATCAGTGAAGCTACCAGGATTAAAAACAAAAAATCTCACTTCATCAGAATCGAAGAACTGACAACTGCACGCCATGTTGAATAGTCGGTTACGTTAAAGATATTAATGGTACAATGAACACAGTTACTTATAATCTAAAGCAAACTTCTTAAATCAACTGGTGTTGCTCCTGCCATGCTCTCCTGCACTCTTCATTGAATCAGGGTTGATCCTCTGGCTGGGTGGTAATGGTAGAATGGGGGATATGCCAGGCCAGGAGATTGCAGACTGTGGTTGAATACTATTCTGCTGCTGCTGATGGCCCACACCGCCTCATGGATGCCCAGTCTTGAGGTGCTCGATCTGTTCGAAATCTTTCCCGTTTCACACGGTGGGAGTGCCACACGACACAATGGAGGGTCTTCTCAACGTGAAGACAGAACTTCGTCCCCACAGGAACGGTGCAGTGGTCACTCTGGCCGACACTGTCATGGACAGATGGATCTTTAACAGCTAGATTGGTGAGGATGAGGTCAAGTATGTTCCCCTCTCGTTGCTTCCCTCAGCGCCTGCCAAAGACCCAGTCTAGCAGTTCTGCCATTTAGGCCTCGACCTGCTCGTTCTGTGGTGGTACCACTGAGCCACTTTTGGTGATGAACATTGAAGTCCCCCATCCAGAGTACATTCTGTGCCCTCGCCACCCTCAGTGCTTCTTCCAACTGGTGTTCAACATGCAGGAGTACTGATTCATCAAGCAAAGTGGGATGGTAGGTGGGAATCAGCAGGAGGTTTCCTTGTCCGTGTTTGGGTTGATACCATGAGAATTCATGGGATACACAGTCGACATTGAGAACTCCCCGGGCAACTGCTCCCTACTATATACCACCGTGTTGCCACCTCTTCTGGGTCTGTCCTCCCAGTGCGATGGGACATACCCAGGGATGGTGATGGTGGGATCTGGGATGTTGTCCATAAGGTATCATTCCGTGGGCAGCACGGCGGCACAGTGGTTAGCACTGCTGCCTCACGGCGCCGAGGTCCCAGGTTCGATCCCGGCTCTGGGTCACTGTCCGTGTGGAGTTTGCACATTCTCCTCGTGTTTTTATTTTTTGTTTTCGAGTACCCAATTACATTTTTCCAATGAAGGGGCAATTTAGCGTGGCCAATCCACCTAGCCTGCACATCTTTGGGTTGTGGGGGCGAAACCCACGCAAACACGGGGAGAATGTGCAAACTCCACATGGACAGTGACCCGGGGCCGGGATCGAACCTGGGACCTTGGCGCCGTGAGGCTGCAGTGCTAACCACTGCGCCACCGTGCTGCCCTTCTCCCCGTGTTTGCGTGGGTTTTGCCCCCACAACCCAAAGATGTGCAGGGTAGGTTGATTGACCATGCTAAATTGCCCCTTAATTGGAAAAAATGAATTGGGTACTCTGAAATCTTTTTAAAAAGGTATAATTCCGTGAGTTTGACTATGCAAGGCTGTTTCTTGACGAGAGAGCGCTCTCAACTTTGGCACAGGCCCCCAGGTGGTAGTAAGGAGGAATAAGCAGGGTCGATAGAGCTGATGTTGCCAGTGTGGTTGTTGGTGCCAAGATCGATGGTGGGTGGTCCTTCCAGTGCCATTGCAGTTTGCAGCAATTTGATACAGCTGTGTGGCTTGCCAGGCCACCTCAGAGGGCATTTAAGAGTCGACCACATTTTACCTGGTGCGAATCCTACATTACATACTAATAATCTTTATTAGTGTCACAAGTAGGCTTACATTAACACTGCAATGAAGTTACTGTGCAAAGCCCCTAGTCGCCACATTCCGGCACCTGTTCGGGTACACAGAGGGAGAATTCAGAATGTCCAATTCACCTAACAGCACGCCTTGTGGGGGGAAACTGGAGCACCCGGAGGAAACCCATGCAGACACGGGGAGAACGTGCAGACTCCACACAGACAGTGACCCAAGCCGGGAATCGAACCTGGGACCCTGGCGCTGTGGAGCCTCAGTGCTTATCATGCTTCAAAATTATTCCATTGACTGTAAAATGCTTTGGCATGTCCCGGCGTAACGAAGGGAAATAATTGTTGGGGAAATAATTTATACGGTTCAGCTCCACAATAGGCACTAAATTTTCATTTTCCAGATCGTTATGCATTTCGCTCCATCCCTCGCTCTTGTCTCTCAATGGGCTGCAGCTACAAGTCAATTATACAGCAAGCACTCTCAGCTCATTGTTTCCATAGCTGCGCCAGTTAAGTACTGTTTTGGTGCCTTCACCGAATGTAAAACGAAACAACCTTTTAACATTTCAGCTGTCACAAGGCTGAATTCTACAGATAATTAGAGATAATGGGCGGACGTTAAAAGGTGTTATGTACAAGATCATAAAAAACAGAATGTAAAGCATTAGTGATTTATAAAGCACCTTTGAACCTTGAGTTTATAGCTTTAAACTTGGCCTACAGGTAACAGGCACAGCATATTACATTCCAGAAACACTGCGTTCAGCTTCCATCTCGTTTGTTGACAATTTTTGAATGTATTCTTTTATGGGAAGTGGGTGTCACTGGCCAGGTCAGCGTTTGTTGCCCATTGCACTTTACCCTGGAGAAGGTGGTGATGAGCAGCCTTCTTGAAGCGCCGCAGTGGCTGTGGTGTAGGTACACCCACACTGCTGTTAGGGAGTGAGTTCCAGGATTCTGCCTCAGCGACAGTGAAGGAACGGCCGATATATTTCCAAGTCAGGGCGGTGAGTGACTTGGAGGGGGATGTTGCCAGGTATCTGCTGCTCTTGTACTTCTGGATCAGCGCAATCGCAGGTTTTGAAGGTGCTGTTGAAGGAGGCTGCGGGTCATCTTGTAGAGGATGGACCCGGCTGCCACTCTGGAGGGGGTGAATGTTGAAGGTGGCAGATGGGGTGCAAATCGAGTGGGCTGCTTGGCCCTGGATGGTGTCGAGCTTCTTGAGTGTTGTTGAAGCCGCACTTATCCAGGCAAGTGGAGAGTATTCTATCACACTCCTGACTTAGAGTCATCGAGCTTTACATCACCAAAAGAGACCCTTCGGCCAATCATGTGCCTTGCAGATGGTGGACAAACTTTGGGGAGTCACAAGGTGACTTACTCACCGGACAATTCCCAGACTCTGACCTGCTCTTGTAACCACAGTATTTTTAAAAAATATATAAATTTAAAGTACCCAATTCATTTTTTCCAATTATGGGACAATTTAGCGTAGCCAATCCACCTATCCTGCACATCTTTTTGGGTTGTGGGGGTGAAACCCTCGCAGACACGGGGAGAATGTGCAAACTCCACACGGACAGTGGCCCAGAGCTGGGATCAAACCTGGGCACCATGAGGCATCAGGCTAACTCACTGCGCCACCCTGCTGCCCAATAACCACAGTATTTTTATGGTTGGTCCAGTTCAGTTCCTGGTCAGTGGTAACCCCCAGGTTGTTGACAGTGGGGGATTCAGCGATTGTAATTTTATGTCATGGAGCGATGGTTAGATTCTCTCGTGTTGGCGATGGTAGTTGTCTGGCACTTGTGTGGTATAAATGCCACTTGCCACTTATTAGCCCAAGCCTAAATGTTGTCCAGGTCTTGCTGCATATGGTGGCTTCAGTATCTGAGAACAGAGGACTGTAAGAACAAAAAGCCTTGATCAACATCTAAATTCTGACAAAAAGCCATGACCCGAAACACAAACCCAACCATCCTCACTCCGCATATGTTGAGTGAGTCATAAAATCTCACAGCAGAGAAGGAGGCCATTCGCCCCATCATGTCCCTGCTATCTCATTGAAAGAAATATCCAATTGGTCCTAATCCTCTTTCCTCACAGCATTCTTCTTTTTCATTTTCAATTCCCCCTTTGAAAGTTCCTGTTGAATCTGCTTCCATTGCCCTTTCAGACAGCACATTCTTAATCATAGCAACTCACTGCATCATAAAGGTCTCCGCAGCTCTCCTCTGGGACACTTGGCAATATATCTTACATGCTGGGGTGGCGTAGTGGTATTGTTGCTGGACTAATAATCCAGCATAATGATCTGGAGATGCAGGTTCAAATCCCACCACAGCAAGTGATGGAATTTAAACTCAATAAAATATCTGTGATTAAAAGTCTAACGATGACCATGGGCGAAATTCTCCAGAAACGGCGCGATGTCCGCCGACTGGCGCCCAAAACGGCGCCAATCAGACGGGCATCGCGCCGCCCCAAAGGTGCGGAATGCTCCGCACCTTTGGGGGCCGAGCCCCAACATTGAGGGGCTAGGCCGACGCCGGAGGATTTTCCGCCCCGCCAGCTGGCGCGGAAATGACATCTCCGGGCGGCGCATGCGCAGTGGAGGGAGCCTCTTCCACCTCCGCCATGGTGGAGACCGTGGCGGAGGCGGAAGGGAAAGAGTGCCCCCACAGCACAGGCCCGCCCGTGGATCGGTGGGCCCCGATCGCGGGCCAGGCCACCGTGGGGGCACCCCCCGGGGTCAGAACGCCCTGCGCCCCCCCGGGATCCCGGAGCCCGCCCGCGCCGCCTTGTCCCGCCGGTAAGGTAGGTGATTTAATTTACGCCGGCGGGACAGGCAACTTATCGGCGGGGCTTCGGCACATCTGGGCCGGAGAATCGAGCGGGGCGTGGGGGGGGGGGGGGGCGATTCCCGCCCCCGCCGATTATCCGGTGCCGGAGACTTCGGCAACCGGCAGGGGCGGGATTCACGCCAGCCCCCGGCGATTCTCCGACCCGGCGGGGGGTCGGAGAATGTCGCCCCATGAATCGATTGTCAGGAAAACCCACCTGGGTCACTAATGCCCCTTTAGGGAAGTAAATCTGCCGTCCTTACCCGGTCTGGCCAACATGTGACTCCAGACCCACAACAATGTGGTTGACTCTTAACTGGCCCCTCAAGGGCAATCAGGAATGGGCACTGAATGCTGGCACTGCCCACGTTCCACAAATGCATTTTTAAAATCCTTAAGTTACTCGGTCAAAATCATTCAGAATTTTGAACACTTTGGGGCTTCTCTCCAACGAGAAACTGAAATTCCTCATCCCGCAAATCTCCAAACTGAGAATCCTGCGGTTTCCCCATTTGCCTCTTTACCGGTGACGAATTTCTGACTTCCCTTTGTTCATGAGCACATCCTATTCTTCCTCTGCTGACGCCTGGTGGATACCCTGTCTGGTACGCTAGCCTACTCCAGACCCATTGTCCAGCTTTCATTTTTTAATTTCATAGAATTTACAGTGCAGAAGGAGGCCACCCGGCCCATCGAGTCTGCACCAGCCCCTGGAAAGAGCACCCCACCCAAGGCCCACACCTCCACCCCATCCCCACAACCCAGTAACCCCACCCAACACTAAGGGCAATTTTGGATACTAAGGGCAATTTATCATGGCCAATCCACCTAACCAGCACATCTTTGGACTGTGGGAGGAAACCGGAGCACCCGGAGGAAACCCACGCACACACGGGGAGGATGTGCAGACTCCGCACAGACAGTGACCCAAGCCGGAATCGAACCTGGGACCCTGGAGCTGTGAAGCAATTGTGCTATCCACAATGCTACCATGCTGCCCCAATTCCTTCATTGCTTTATTTTTCTCTAGTCTCCATTGTGCGGAACCAAATGTAGCTCTTGATGTTTGCACAGCTGATGGGGGTAATCAGAGATAGATAAAGGCGGTGTATTTACAGCATGTAGCCGTACATAATCACAGTCAGTGGACTTCAAAGTAATCATTGTGCACATCTCTTTGAGTTGTGACAGGACACTGTATTTAAGTGTGAGTCTTTCTTCAATGCTATCTGCATTAAGCCGGTTCATCCAACAATTCAGTGACATCCAAGTGTTTACATATTTCCATGCCTGTACTCCCCATACAATGGCCGAGATTCTCCACTCCCGCGCCGGTTGGGAGAATCGCCTGGGCCGCCAACATTTCCCGGGACGCCGGTCCGACGCCCTCCCGCGATTCTCCCAAGTGGCGGGAACGGCCCAGTCGAGATCCGCGGACCGCAGGCCGGAGAATCGCCGGAGACACCCAAAATGGCGATTCTCCGGCACCCCCGCTATTCTCAGGCCCGGATGGGCCGAGCGGCCAGGCCAAAACGGCGGGTTCCCCCCGGCGCCGTCCACACCTGGTCGCTGCCGTCGTGAACGGTATGCGTGAACGCTGGGGGGGGCGGCCTGCGGGGGGGGTGAGGGGGGATCCTGCACCGGGGGTACCTCAAATGTGGGGTGGCCCGCGATCGGTGCCCACCGATCGTCGGGCCGTCCTCTCTGAAGGAGGACCTCCTTCCTTCCGCGGCCCCGCAAGATCCGTCAGACATCTTCTTGCGGGGCGGACTTAGAGAGGACGGCAACTACGCATGCGCGGGTGACGCCCGTTATGCGGCGCCGGCCGCGTCATCTATGCGGCGCCGCTTTTATGCGGGCGACAAGGCCTGGCGCGGGTAGATGACGCGGCCCCGATACTGGCCCATTGTCAGGGCCTGAATCAGTCGGGATCGGGGCCGTTTCGCGCCGTCATGAACCTCGATGGCGTTCACGACGGCGCGGCCACTTTGGCGCGGGAGTGGAGAATCCCGCCCAATATCTCCTCCAATTCAGCTTTTTCTTTAGTCTCTCATGGACTTCGCTGGACAGGCCAGCATTTGTTACCCATCCCTAATTGCCCATGAAGTGAGCTAGGCCAGTTCAGAGGACAGTTAAGAGTCAATCACTTTGCTGTGGGTCTGGAGTCACACGTAGGCCAGACCGGGTTAGGCAGCAGATTTCCTTCCCTGAAGGACATTAGTGACCCAGATGGGGTTTTACAACAATCGATAAAGTGAATTTATTAATTAATTGAATTTCAATTCCACCTCTGCCATGGTGGGATTCGAACCTGTGTCCCCAGGGTACAAGCTGGCCCTCTGGATAACAAATACAGGGATATTACAACCATACCACCATTCTTCGACCCGTTTTCTGGCGCGCCCCCTCCGGCAGCGTGATTCTCCGTCCCGGCAGCCGCCCAATGGGGTTTCCCATTGTGGGCACGCCGTCGGGAATAGCGTCGGAGGGGTCTTTGATTATGCTGTCCGCTTTCCCAAGGCAGCGGGAGGTGTAGACAGAATCAATGGATGGGAGGCGGATTTGTGTGATGGACTGGGCTGTGTTCACGACTCCCTGAAGTTTCTTGCGGTCCTGGGCCGAGCAGTTGCCATACCAGGCTGTGATGCAGCCCGATAGGATGCTTTCTATGGTGCATCTGTAAAGGTTGGTAAGAGTCAATGTGGACATGCTGAATTTCCTTAGTTTCCTGGCGACGTTCAGGCGCTGTTGTGCTTTCTTGGTCGTAGCATCGACGTGGGTGCAGGCCAGCTGTCACCTTCCCCGGCATAATCTGCTGACACCATTCAACGATGGTCTCGGTCCCAGCGTCACCTCGTCATAGCTGCCGCAAAACACTTTCCACGTCCGACACGCGTAAAATGCAGCGGGCAACAAAAAATTGACAAAGGTTGACTTGGTTAATTCGTTGGTTTCTAAACAAAATTTAGAGTACCCAATTCATTTTTTTCCAATTAAGGGGCAATTTAGCGTGGCCAATCCACCTACCCTGCACATCTTTGGGTTGTGGGGGCGAAACCCACGCAAACACGGGGAGAATGTGCAAACTCCACACGGGCAGTGACCCAGAGCTGGGATCGAACCTGGGACCTTGGCGCCGTGAGGCAGCAGGGCTAACCCACTGCGCCACCGCGCTGCCCGGTTAATTCGTTGTTACAAAATGCCGAGGGGGGTGCATGATGCTGGTTTGGGAGCCCGCTCCCCTTCCGCAAGGTGGGATACTCGCACGAGGGCATCGTATTGCCAACGCAACTTCATCACACCCTACTTTAAGTTCACATGGGCAGGTGGGGGGCGGGTGGGGGTTGGGGGGGGGGGGGGGGGTTGCGGTTTTGGGGGGGGGGGGGTGAATGTGCAGTGCAGGCCTCCCAATTTACCGACGTCAATTCCAGCCCCAGGCATCAGGACAAAATTGACGTTCGAACGGTAAACACTGGATGTCGGGAGAGGTGAAGAGTACGACTGTAATCGCCGTGCACACAGAGGCAATCAAGGAGCTAACTGGGCATCCGACAATGAATGCCAGCCTTGCCAACGATGCCCAGAATGAATAATTAAAATCAAAAATCTGGCTTCGGCATTTTGCTTTCCGTTAGAGAAAAAGTCAGGCACATGGGAGATAAAAACTAACTCACAAATCCAATTATTTTGTAAGTGACTGTCACAAGGCTCATTGATTATAATTTTGCCAGGAAATTAGTCGCGATTGAACAACTTCAATGCAGATCCAAGTGCTGCCTCCTCTTTGGCAGGGATTCACCGAATACCTTTTCCACAGAAAAGAACATTTCAAGGCCACATCTTTAATTGAAAAGAGGAAAGCATTGTACAAACAAACAGAAGCCACATCTGTCGTCACCGCATCGATGAATGCACTCCTGCACTCCTTTGTGAAAACCAGATAGCTTCACCCCTCTCCCTCTCGAATCTATTCTAATTTTCTCTCCTTCTCTCTTGCCTTTCTGGAGTCCAGTCCCACAGGTGCCTCTCGCCCTCTTACACAGAATGTAGCCCATTCAGCCCAAACCAACAAGCTTAGATTTAAAACAGAGATGAGTAGAAATTGCTTCTCTCGTGAATCTGTGGAATTCGCTACCCCAGAGTCCGGTGGATGTCGAGACATTAAGGAAATTTAACGAGGAGATAGACAGATTTTTGATTAGTGATGGGTTGAAGGCAGAGAACGGGCAGGAGAGTGGAGTTGGGGCCAAGGTGAGATGGGCAGCACGGTGGCACAGTGGTTAGCAGGCCGCCTTACAGCTCCAGGTTCGATTCCCGGCTTGGGTCACTGTCTGTGCGGAGTCTGCACGTTCTCCCCGTGTCTGCGTGGGTTTCCTCCGGGTGCTCCGGTTTCCTCCCACAGTCCAAAGGTGTGCTTATTGGGTGGATTGGCCATGCTAAATTGCCACTTAGTGTCCAAAAGGTGGGATTACGGGGATAGGGCGTGGGATTGGATCCAGGTCTGGTGCTCTTTCCGAGGGCCGGTGTGTACTCGATGGGCCGATAGGTCTTCTTCTGCACTGTGGAGGTTCTATGAGATCAATCATGGCTAGTATTGAATGGCAGAACATGCTCGAGGGGTTGAATTCCGAACCCGAACAGGCGCCGGAGTGTGGCGACTAGGGGATTTTCACAGTAACTCTATTTTTTAATGTAAAGTTAGAGTACCTAATTATTTATTTATTTTTTTCCAATTAAGAGACAATTTGGTGTGGTCAATCCACCTAACCTGCACAACTTTGAGCTGTGGGGGTGAAACCCAGGCAGACATGGGGAGAATGTGCAAACTCCACACGGACAGTGACCCAGGGCTGGGATCGAACCCAGGTCCCCAGCGCTGTAGTCCCAGTGCTAACCACTGCGCCACATGCCACCCTTCACAGTAACTTCATTGCAGTATTGGTGTAAGCCTACTTGTGACAAGGGGCTGGTTTAGCACAGTGGGCTAAACAGCTGGCTTGTAATGCAGAACAAGCCCAGCAGCGCCGGTTCAATTCCCCTACCAGCCTCCCCGAACAGACGCCGAAATATGGCGACTAGGGGCTTTTCACAGTAACTTCATTGAAGCCTACTTGTGACAATAAGCGATTATTATAATAATAAAGGTTATTAATATGTCAGCGTCTGCTTTTGAAACGGCAGCACGATGTTGCCTGGTTCCTAGTGATCGTCATGGCTATGTGTCAGCCGTTGGCAAGCTCCAAACTCAGAACTTGGCAACTACAAGAGAACCATTAAAGAGGCTACTTTAAATCTCCAAAGACCGAAAAGGTGTAAAGCACTCTCAGCTACGCAGGCGCGCTCACATACGATCAGGTGAAATGAGCTTCATATTTAGGTGGCTACAGCAAGATTGTGTCGATTCAAGAGTTTCCCGGGAGCGGGGAGAACACCGGACACAGTTATTATTCCAGTTGAATGTACTTTAAGTAGCTCTTGCCCCGGAACCTACATCTGTCTCTATCTCCAGTTGCGACAGTCATTCGATTTAAGACTTAATAGAATATAACATGGTCGCCAATGCCCCCTTAGGGCATGGTAGCAGATGAGAGAGAGAGACGCACAATGGTTCTGGCCTTTACGCATTCTCTGTTTTCGATTCCAACAGGCATCTGAGTGGGAATCGTACGCGTGCCTTACACAGTGACCTTAATTAGAATTTGTTTTTTAAATAAAGAAAGAAAGACTTGCATTTATATTGCACCTTTCATGACCCAGAACATCCCAAAGAGATTTACAACCAATAAAGTACTTTGTGGAGTGTAGTCACTGTTGAATGCAGGAAACACGGCAACCAATTTACATATGAACAAATAGTTAGAAGCAGGAGTAGGCCACTCGGCCCCTCGAACCTGTTCCTCCATTCAACAAGATCATGGATGTTCTGCTTGTAACTTGAGCCCTACATTCCACCTGTCCCCAATAACCATTCTCCCCCCTTTGCTTATGAAGAACCTATCTGCCTCTGTCTCAAAGATATTCACAGACTCTTCCTCATCAGCACTTCTTTGAACATGGGATCTTGAGTAAGTACTACGGGGTGCCATGGTCTCGCATGACAGAGCAGCCGACAGTACAGCACTCCCTCAGTACTGCGCTGCAAGGGTTTCCCAAGATTTTCCACTCGACTCTCAGACTAAAAGCTTTTTTTAAATAACCGTTATTGTCACAAGTAGGCTTACATTAACACTGCAATGAAGTTAATGTGAAAAGCCCCGAGTCGCAACATTCCGGCACCTGTTCGGGTACACAGAGGGAGAATTCGGAATGCTCAATTCACCTAACAGCACGTCTTTCAGGACTTGTGGGAGGAAACCGGAGCGCCCGGAGGAAACCCACGCAGACACGGGGAGAACATGCAGACTCCGCACAGACAGTGACCCAAGCCGGGAATTGCACCTGGGACCCTGGCGCTGTGAAGCAACAGTGCTAACCACACCACCAATGGCCAATGTTCTCAGATTAAAGAGACTGAAACCCCCAATGCGGGGCTCGAACCCACGACCCTGGGATTAAGAGTCCCATGCTCTACCGACCGAGCTAGCTGGGCTGCTATGAACTGAATCATAGCCAACACCCATACTAACATAGCTGGTTCCTCACAGTATTATGGAGCATGGTCTACAGAACCAGTCACCATTTTTATGACAATGCTGTATCTTCACTATCAACCCCCTTGTGTTGCTCAAATTCCCCTGATTTCCCAAGGCTAATTTGTCCCATCATGCTTTTCATTCTCTTCATTGACATCAGGGTAACTTTCAGCACCCCCCCCCCCCCCCCCCCAGTTTGACTAGCTGCGTCGATCCATTTATGAAACGTCTAAAAATATCTGCCCTAATTAATTAAAAATTAATCATTTGTTTTGCCAATATCCTTGTTCACCTCCCTGGAGATTTCAAGCCACAATGGAGCATAATGGAGCATTAAATTGCCGGTGACGGCATCTTCTTAAACACATGATAATCACAAAGTATTAAATTACTTGGGGGGGGCACAAAGCTGCAGTTAAAAGGCAACTGGTTACCCGTCCTAGCCACAAGCATTCAGCAAAAGTCGGGCAGTCTCCATTGAAATTGGGAGTGCGGGGGGGTGGGGTGGGGGGGGTAATGGTTGCCTATTCATACTCAGGTGGTGGGCAGCCATTTAAATCAACTCCCCCTGTGCCGAATGGAGATTTCCAGGTGCTGTGTGTGGCCCATAATAATAATAACCTTTATTGTCACAAGTAGGCTTACATTAACACTGCAGTGAAGTTACTGTGAAAAGCCCCTAGTCGCCACATTCCGGCGCCTGTTCGGGTACACAGAGGGAGAATTCAGAATGTCCAATTCACCTAACAAGCACGTCTGTCGGGACTTGTGGGAGGAAACTGGAGCACCCGGAGGAAACCCACGCAGACACGGGGAGAACGTGCAGACTCCGCACAGACAGTGACCCAAGCCGGGAATCGAACCTGGGACCCTGGCGCTGTGAAGTAACAGTGCTAACCACTGTGCTACCGTGCTGCAGTTGCGGCTTTCGCAGGCCCTTTGGCGGGGTTTCCTCTCTAGTCAGGCACTGGTGGCTGTTTTAAATTTGGGACCTTTTTAAATTTTCTTCAGAAGGCACCTCCATCTTGACGAACCCTCTCTCTCTCTCTCTCCACCACCCACATTGGCAGCACCCATCTCTGACAGCGGGGCTAACGATCTGTCAGAGCTGGAGCACCTTCTGTTGGCCTCTGGAACTCAGGGTCATCGATTAGACAGTGGGTGCATACTCTGGCCACTGATTGGACAGCAGCAAGAGCTCACCCTGGCCACTGATCTGACCACTGATTGGATGTCAGGTACTTAATCTGGCCACTAATTGGATGGCCGGTGAAGGAGCGGCATGGTGGCGCAGTGCATACCCTGGCTACTGATTGGATGTCAGTTGAATACCTGGCTACTGATTGGGTGTCAAGTACATACCCTGGCTACCGATTGGATAGCAAGCACATATCCTGGTCACTGATTAGCTGTCAGCTATATGCCCTGGCTCCTGATTGGACAGTGACGCACGCCCTGGCCACTATTTTCCAGGTAAAAGGGGGGCACTGGCAAGGCCAACATTTGTTGCCCATCCTTAATTGCCCTTGAGCTGAGTGTCTCGCTCGGCCATTTCAGACGGCATTTAAGAGTCAACTACATTGCTGTGGGTCTGGAGTCAGACCGGGTAAGGACGGCGGATTTCCTGCCCTAAAGGAAATTAGTGAACCGGATGGGTTTTTACAACAATCAACAGCAGTCTCATGGTCCTTGTTACTGAGACTAGGGCCGGGATTTTCCCCTACTCGGAGGGGCGTGGGGTCCCGGCGGGATGGAGTGGCGTGAATCACTCCGGCGTCGGGCCGCCCCAAAGATGCGGATTTCTCCGCACTTTTAGGGGCCAAGCCCTCACCTTTAGGGGCTAGGCCCGCGCCGGAGTGGTTGCCGTCCCGCCGGCTGGGGCCGAAAGGACTCCGCCGGCCGGACCCTGTTCGCGCCGCCTGGTCCCCCCGGTAGGGGGGGTGGTTTAATTCACGCCAGCGGGACCGGCATTACAGCAGCGGGATTTCGGCCCATCCCGGGCCGGAGAATCGCCGGGGGGGGGGCCCGCCGATCGGCGCAGCGGGATTCACGCCGCCCCCTGGCGATTCTCCGACCCGGCTGGGGGTCGGAGAATCCCGCCCTAGCTAGGAATTCCCTATTTTAGTAATTCAATCTAAAATCCATTAGCTGCCATGGTGGGATTTGAACCCACGTCCCCAGAGCGTTAGCCTGTTGATTATTAGTCCAGTGACATTACGACTAAACCACCATCTCCCACAGGTACCTTGGTGGGGACAATACACAAAGCTCCAAATCTTTGACATCCTCCAAAGCTACTCTGACAGATCTGGGAACAGACTCTGAGGATAACAATTAAAAAATCCAACGCGTTATCAGAGAGCTGTCTCAACTCAACATCATTTTTAAAAACAGAATTGTTGGTGGCATCTTCTCTGATATTTCACCTTGTTACTTCGTCCCAGATACGACAGCTTTTTTATCTCCTGTCAGTGTTTATTAAGTTGCCTGTATTGCTTGCGTTCTGCTTCCAGTTAAAGTCCACAACTGTATTTAATGGTTCACGACTCCTGCTGCCCAGCAGTTTGTATGTCAACCTTTAACACAGCACAAAAAAAAAACCGCGCCATTGTAATAATCTGAAATCTTGCTCATCTGCCGGGGTTCGAAAGCTTCTCCCTCCCCAAGATTTTACTAAATGCTACAAAGGAACATTAGGGAGCAAGAGAAGGCCATTCGGCCCTTCGAGCCTGCTCCGCAATTCACTGCGATGATGGCCGATCCTCGATCTCAACACCATATTCCCGCTTTCTCCCCATACACCGTAGTGCCATTAAAATCTAAAAAGATTGTCCATCTCTTTCTCGAATATATTCACCTCCCCAGCCTTCTGTGGTCGAGGATTCCACAGTTCACCACCACTTCTGAGTGAAGAATGTCTCCTCACCTCAGTCCTAAATGGTCTCCTCCACATCCTGAGACCGTGACTCCTTGTTCTGGATTTCCCAACCAGGGAAAACATCCTCCCTGCATCTGGTGTGTCCTTCCAGTCAGATCTCCTCTCATCCTCCGAAACTCTAGTGAAGACAGGCCCAGTTGACCCAGTCTCTCATAGATCATAGAATTTACAGTGCAGAAGGAGGCCATTCAGCCCATCGAGTCTACACCGGCCCCTGAAAGAGCACCCCGCCTAATCCTCATAGGACAGTTCCACCAAGCCCGATATCGGCCTCGTGAATCTCCAGTGCACTCCCTCCTGTCCCGCCCTGATCTCTACTTCAACTCCATTTGTCCAATTTTCCTCCACTACCCTTACCGCAGCAACAACTTACATTTCTGCAGCACCTTTACCTGAATGAAATATCCCAAGTTTCTTCACAGGAGCATTATAAACTCAAATATGGCACCGAGCTACACAAGGAGATATTGGGGAAAAATATCTAGTCCTGCCCACCGCAGGTATCATCCAGCGTGATGGGACCAACGAAAGATCCGTTGAACATAGAACATAGAACATAGAACAATACAGCGCAGTACAGGCCCTTCGGCCCACGATGTTGCACCGAAACAAAAGCCATCCAACCTACACTATGCCATTATCATCCATATGTTTATCCAATAAACTTTTAAATGCCCTCAATGTTGGCGAGTTCACCACTGTAGCAGGTAGGGCATTCCACGGCCTCACTACTCTTTGCGTAAAGAACCTACCTCTGACCTCTGTCCTATATCTATTACCCCTCAGTTTAAAGTTATGTCCCCTCGTGCCAGCCATATCCATCCGCGGGAGAAGGCTCTCACTGTCCACCCTATCCAACCCCCTGATCATTTTGTATGCCTCTATTAAGTCTCCTCTTAACCTTCTTCTCTCCAACGAAAACAACCTCAAGTCCATCAGCCTTTCCTCATAAGATTTTCCCTCCATACCAGGCAACATCCTGGTAAATCTCCTCTGTACCCGCTCCAAAGCCTCCACGTCCTTCCTATAATGCGGTGACCAGAACTGTACGCAATACTCCAAATGCGGCCGTACCAGAGTTCTGTACAGCTGCAACATGACCTCCCGACTCCGGAACTCAATCCCTCTACCAATAAAGGCCAACACTCCATAGGCCTTCTTCACAACCCTATCAACCTGGGTGGCAACTTTCAGGGATCTATGTACATGGACACCTAGATCCCTCTGCTCATCCACACTTTCAAGAACTTTACCATTAGCCAAATATTCCGCATTCCTGTTATTCCTTCCAAAGTGAATCACCTCACACTTCTCTACATTAAACTCCATTTGCCACCTCTCGGCCCAGCTCTGCAGCTTATCTATATCCCTCTGTAATCTGCTACATCCTTCCACACTATCGACAACACCACCGACTTTAGTATCGTTGACCTTGGGCGAGAATTTCTGGTCTCGGAGCGAGCGGGCAGGTGAGACCTGGATAATCCCGCCCAATATTATGTCAGATGATCAAAAGCTTGGTGAAAGAGGTTGGTTATAAGAGTGCCTGGGGGTAGCACGGTGGCACAGTGGCTGGCATTGCTGCCTCACGGCGCCGAGGTCCCAGGTTCGATCCCGGCTCTGGGTCACTGTCCGTGTGGAGTTTAAACATTCTCCCCGTGTTTGCGTGGGTCTCACCTCCACAACCCAAAGATGTGCAGGGTAGGTGAATTGGCCACGCTAAATTGCCCCTTAATTGGAGAAAATGAATTGGACACTCTAAATTTTTTTTACAATAAGAGTGTCTGGAAGGAGCTGGTTTAGCACAGGGGCTAAATCGCTGGCTTTGAAAGCAGACCAAGACAGGCCAGCAGCACGATTCAATTCCCGTACCAGCCTCCCCGAACAGGCACCGGAATGTGGCGACGAGGGGCTTTTCACAGTAACTTCACTTGAAGCCTACTTGTGACAATAAGCGATTTTCATTTCATTTCAAGGTGATGGAGAGGTGCAGGGAGAGAATTTCTGAACTTGGGGAACAATGTCATCGAAAACATGGCCAGCAATGCTGGGCCAGTTAAAACTGGGATGCACTAGAGGGCTAGAAGTAGAGGATCACAGAGACCGGGGTAAGTTGTAGGACTGGAGGAGATTACAGAGATGGGGAGGGATGGACTTTAGAATAAGGATGTTGCTCGATCAGGGCCTATGTTGGTCAGCGAGCACGTGGGTGATAGGGGTAGAGGGCACAGGCTACAGAGGTTGAAGTTCACAGAGAGTAGAACATGGGAAGCAGCCTGGAAAACCCATCCATCTCAGCCATGAACATTCCAATTGAGCCCCATAGCCACGGCCTGTTGGGGGGGGTTGAGTTCCAGGTTTCTACCAGGCTGCGTGTGAAAGTGCGAGTTTCTCGATTGCAATGAGAATGACCCAACCATGAATTGTTAAATGAA
The DNA here is from genome assembly GCF_047496885.1 of Scyliorhinus torazame. Classification (NCBI taxonomy): domain Eukaryota; kingdom Metazoa; phylum Chordata; class Chondrichthyes; order Carcharhiniformes; family Scyliorhinidae; genus Scyliorhinus; species Scyliorhinus torazame. The sequence goes on along the minus strand of NC_092736.1, from coordinate 11,060,200 downwards.
GTGCCTTCGCACTGTTGCTTCACAGCGCCAGGGACCCGGGTTCGATTCCCGGCTTGGGTCACTGTCTGTGTGGAGTCTGCATGTTCTCCCCGTGTCTGCGTGGGTTTCCTCCGGGTGCTCCGGTTTCCTCCCACAAGTCCCGAAAGACGTGCTGCTAGGTAATTTGGACATTCTGAATTCTCCCTCCGTGTACCTGAACAGGTGCCGGAATGTGGCGACTAGGGGATTTTCACAGTAACTTCATTGCAGTGTTAATGTAAGCCGACTTGTGACACTAATAAAAAATTATTTTTGATTTACCTCAGCCGAGGAAATAGTTTTTCCAAATCATTTCAACATCTTAATCACCTCAATCAGCTGGCCCAACAAGCAACGACACTCTCAAAAAGCTCCGTCATACTTACGTGCGTCCCAGGAAGCGCTTCAGGGGTCCCCGCAGGTGTGTGCTCAGCAGATGAAAGATGGAAGCTGCAATCGCTAGGCAACCGTTGACGGATGGTGTGCCCCTCCACTGGACCAGGAGGCAGGCTTTCCTCAGAAGCTTCCGGTGAAGGATTGGGATTGGTGTCTTCCACAAGTTCACTCTGCGGTCGAGGCAAAAAGTGGAACCGTGAATGCAAAATGGTCAAAATTCTGAAACTCCTGCCCTCCTCTTGACAAGGTAGTCAAGAAAGCATACGGAATGCTTGCCTTCATTGGACCGGGCATCGAGTATAAAAACTGGCAAGTCATGCAACAGTTATATAGAACCTTGGTAAGGCTGCACTTGGAATATTGCGCACAATTCTGGTCACCAGACTACCAGAAGGATGTGGAGGCTTTGGAGAGTGTGCAGAGGAGGTTTACCAGGATGTTACCTGGTATGGAGGGTGTTAGCTATGTGGAGGGGCTGAATAGACTCGGATTGTTTTCATTAGACAAACGGAGGTTGAGGGGTGACCTGATAGAGGTCTACAAGATTATGAGGGGCGTGGATAGAGTGGATGGGCAGGCACTCTTTCCCAGGGTGGAGGGATCAGTCACCAGGGGGCATAGGTTTAAGGTCCGTGGGGCAAAGTTTAGAGGAGATGTGCGAGGCAGGTTTTTTACGCAGAGGGTGGTGAGTGTCTGGAATGCGTTGCCAGGGGAGGTTGTGGGAGCAGATACATTAACGGTGTTCAAAGGGCATCTTGACAAACACATGGATAGGATGGGTATAGAGGGATACGGCACAAGAAAGTGCTGAGGGTTTTGTCAAAGGATGGTATCATGACCGGTACAGGCTTGGAGGGCCGAAGGGCCTGTTCCTGTGCTGTATTGTTCTTTGTTCTAACAGCAACCCATGAACGAGTGTCAATCAAAAGCCTGTAGAATTGGGCAGCAGCAATTACACATAGAATGCCATAGAAGGAGCCACCACCCTGGTAATGAGTAGCTAAGAGCCACCATTTGCATTCCTTATATGAGGTACTCTGGCCAACGCCAGAATAGTTCCTTTGTTGTTGTTATCAACCTCCACAGCATCATTTAGAAGATACCATGACTATTGTCAAGACACCGCCATCTCCTGAAAGAGAAAACCTGGGCATCAACATCGAGGGCCGAAGGGCCTGTACTGCGCTGTAATGTTCTATGTTCTACCTTCAATCGAAGGCCGAATTTCGTCAGGTCACGAGAGCAAAGACCCGAGAGGTGGTGCGGGTTCCTCTCGACTTGTCCGAATGCAGAACGCCTGCAGAGCGTTACACAGAGACTCTGAAACTACCCAAGCACCTCAAACCAATTATAACCCACCTTCTCCGATTCAGCGGGCCGTCTGTTGGTTCTTTGTAGATGTGACACATTGGCATGAGGAAGAATCTAACGTGACAATTTCGGCCATGCCAGGGGCCTTCTCTTGGCAACCACAAAGGTGAAAATAACATGGATTTTTAACTCCAACCCTGATGGCGGGGTTTTAAATGGCTGAATGGCTTCAAAGGGCAGTTTAAAAAAAATAAATTTAGAGTACCCAATTATTTTGTTTCCAATTGAGGGGTAATTTAGCGTGGCCAACCCACCTACTCTGCACAACTTTGGGTCGTGGGGGTGAGACCCACGCAGGCACGGGGAGAATGTGCAAACTCCACACGGACAGTGACCCGGGCCGGGATCGAACCTGGGTTCCTCAGCTCCGTAAGATTATCATAGAATTTACAGTGCAGAAGGAGGCCATTCGGCCCATTGAGTCTGCACCGGCTCTTGGAAAGAGCACCCTACCCTGGGTCAACACCTCCACCCTATCCCCTATCCCCATAACCCAGTAACCCCACCCAACACTAAGGGCAATTTTGGACACTAAGGGCAATTTATCATGGCCAATCCACCTAACCTGCACATCTTTGGACTGTGGGAGGAAACCGGAGCACCCGGAGAAAACCCACACACACACGGGGAGGATGTGCAGACTCCGCACAGACAGTGACCCAAGCCGGAATCGAACCTGGGACCCTGGAGCTGTGAAGCAATTGTGCTATCCACAATGCTACCGTGCTGCCCCAAAGGACAGTTAAGAGTAAACCATGTTAGTGTGGCCTTTCGAGCAGTGTGTCGGCCAGACTCAGGTATGGTTGATAGTGTCGTGTTGGGTGTTCCAATACACAAACGAACTAACACGGTTGTAGATGGTACAACTCTGTTTTATTATTCTGTACAATAATAACTGTTAACTTTTGGCTGTGGTTCGTACTTCACCAGCTAACCTGTGGACCCAGCCCTATCACTATCTTAGTGAGGCACTCAGCACATGGTATACGTCTAAGTGGCATGCTGTGAGCTCTGTGCTCTGAGCTAGCTCCTGGTAGAATGAGCGGGAACTGTGGCGTTCCTGTTTTATAGTGCGTGTGCTCTCACTGGTGATTGGCTGCGATGTTGTGTGTGTGTTGGTTGGTCCAACTACCTGTCCATCAGTGTGTGTGTGTGATTGCACCATGATATGTTAATGTGGATATCATGACAGATAGGTTTCCCCGTAGCCGGAGCCTCGCCAACATTAGTGGTGCCTTTTTCCTGTTCTTATCACCTTCTGAAGGACATTAGTGAACCGGTTGGGTTTTCATGACAACCAAACAGCCATTTAACTTTGCATGATGGGTAATGGAAATCTAGAACTTTCCACCCCAGTAGCAGGGGACGAATTGAAAACCTCAAAACCGCCATTGACGTATTTGTGTTAGACTTAAATCTTAAGGGTTGCGGAAGCCACGGCAGGTAGATACGATTTATATTCATCAGCCACGATCCAATCAGATGGCGGCGGAACATGCTGGAAGGGCTGAAAGGTCTTGATACCATTTTAGTTCACGTGTCAAGGCTTTGGCAATCCACAACACTTCACCACTGAAGGTACCTCCCACATCAATCGAATAAAAGCTCAGTCAGTATATTCAGCTCTTACCTGAGGGTTGGGCGAATGCGGCGTCGGTGTAGGTGCCCATTGCCGTGGTGATGCTGTGAATGGTGGAGGCACTTCCTGTGTTGAGCTTGGGGTAAGGAGGTGAGTGTGCCCTCCCTCTTTGCTCAGCAATGGCGAGGAGTCACTCCGGGGCCCCAGCTCCTGGGGGAGTCGCACCTGGTGGAAGGACACGTTGCAGGCCATCCTCCCACAATGCATTGCGAGCTCATTGCCCTGCACCCGCAGCAAAGCCAAAGTATTGCTGTAGCAGTAAAAGTCCTCGTGTTCCTTGGCGAAAACATTTATTCTGGGTGCGTTGGTGCGGGGATAGATGGCGAAAAATGCCTCCCCCTCCTTGACACTCTTCAGGGGTGAGCCAATCAAACGAAAGGCTTCGATACGCAGCCGAACATCGTGGTTTTTATCATTTTGACAGTAACCTGAAAAAATAAAGAAAGATTTACATTCATGCGGTGCTTTTTCACAACCATGGACATCGCAAAGTGCTTCACAGCCACTGAGATACTTTTGAAGTGTTGGGAACTGTGGCAGCCAAGTGGCTTCCAGCAAACTCCAATAAACAGCAATGACCTTAATAATCTGCCTTAGACTGAGAATTTCCCTGTTCTTCTTTAAATACTGCCATTGGATCTTTACACACACCCAAGAGAGCAGACACGATATTGGTTTGACATCTCATGTGAAGGAACGCACCTCTGACAGTGCAGCACTCCCTCAGTACTGACCCTCTGACAGTGCAGCACACCCTCAGCACTGACCCTCTGACAGTGCAGCACTCCCTCAGTACTGACCCTCTGACAGTGCAGCACTCCCTCAGTACTGACCCTCTGACAGTGCAGCACTCCCTCAGTACTGACCCTCTGACAGTGCAGCACTCCCTCAGTACTGACCCTCTGACAGGGCAGCACTCCCTCAGTACTGATTCTCTGACAGTGCAGCACTTCCTCAGTACTGATCCTCTGACAGTGCAGCACTCCCTCAGTACTGACCCTCTGACAGTCAGAACTCCCTCAGTACTGACCCTCTGACAGTGCTGCACTCCCTCAGTACTGACCCTCTGACAGTGCAGCACTCCCTCAGTACTGACCCTCTGACAGTGCTGCACTCCCTCAGTACTGATTCTCTGACAGTGCAGCACTTCCTCAGTACTGATCCTCTGACAGTGCAGCACTCCCTCAGTACTGACCCTCTGACAGTGCGGCACTCCCTCAGTACTGATTCTCTGACAGTGCGGCACTCCCTCAATACTGACCCTCTGACAGTGCAGCACTCCCTCAGTACTGACCCTCTGACAGTGCAGGACTCCCTCAGTACTGATCCTCTGACAGTGCAGCACTCCCTCAGTACTGACCCTCTGACAGTGCAGGACTCCCTCAGTACTGATTCTCTGACAGTGCAGCACTCCCTCAGTACTGACCCTCTGACACTGCAGTGCTCCCTCCGTACTGACCCTCTGACAGTGCAGCACTCCCTCAGTGCTGACCCTCTGACAGTGCAGCACTCTCTCAGTACTGACCCTCTGACAGTGCAGCACTCCCTCAGTGCTGACCCTCTGACAGTGCAGCACACTGGGCTAAATCGCTGGCTTTTAAAGCAGACCAAGACAGGCCAGCAGCACGGTTCAATCCCCGTACCAGCCTCCCCGAACAGGCGCCGGAATGTGGCGACTAGGGGCTTTTCACAGAAACTTCATTGACGCCTACTTGGAACAATAAGCGATTTTCATTTTCATTCTTTCATTTATACATTCATGCTTGCATTGTGGGACGAGAACCATTGGTCCCCCGGTGGGATACGTAGGGTATGGGCTCCCCAGGGGGTCAGAGGCCAACTGCCTGGAGCTCGATAAGGCAAGGTGTAAAACCGAAACCCGACCCAACTCAGGGCCTGGTGAGACCCGCCCTCCCAGCACGGTCCGCGTTGGGAGCCAGATGCTGCGATTGAATAATGTAATTGTAAATAAATTAATCTTTGTTAACGACAGCTTCCTTGTGAGTTGTTATGACAACAAATTGTATTTATCTAACACCTACACTGTAGTAAAGCACACAAACGTACAAATTAGGGGGGTGGCACGGTGGCGCAGTGGCTAGCACTGCTGCCTCACGGCGCCGAGGACCCGGGTGTGGAGTTTGCACATTCTCCCCGTGTCTGCATGGGTCTCACCCCCACAACCCAAAAAGAAGTGCAGGGGGTCGATTGGCCACGCTAGATTGTCCCTCAACTGGAATAAATAAAGAATTGGGTAACTCAAAATATAATTTTTTTTAAAAGGGAGCGAGGTAAGCAATCCCATTTGATAACCGGAAAACACGCCGCTAAACGCGTCCAAAACAGGACTCTGTTTTTTCCCCCCGTTACATCGAGCCCCACCAGTCTTCATCACATTTCTAGCTAAGAAACAGAATAGCCCAGTCCAAACAGGGATAAATTTTGAGGCATTTGACTCAATCAGACCAACACAAATGCAACCTCCTCATTTCAAGGCCCGTATTTGGACTCAAGAAGAATCGACTCATCAATCTGATGAAACAGATCAGTGTGAAATTTCACTACTTTCACAATTTCCTGTGAAACCAAGACAGATTGAAAGAAGGGCGAGCATTCATACTGCGCCAATCGTGAACTCGAGACATTCATGGGAATTTGCTTTTCAACCAATGAAGTACTTCTGCCGCTGGTGAAATTTAATAAACAGGATAGGCAACAGCAAGGCCGCACAAGGAGAACGGCGATGTCCCGGTGAGGGGAACCTCAAACGCACGTCAAGCGAGCTGGGTCACAGGTCAGATAAAGGAGAAATTTCCATCCGCCCATGACCTCTTTAATGACATCCCTTAACTCAAATCATCGTAAATTATCCATTTTGAGCACCAACTCTTCTGGCGGGTCAGTGCACATCTGCTTGGGTCTGCCCCAGTCTCGGGCAAAATCCAGCATGTGGGTGCGTCTGCAGAAGGTCACCAGGCAGAGATTCTGGTACCTCGGGTGCACGCTCCAACCTTTAATGCACATGCCATAGATTAAGACTGCGGAGTATCTACCAGGAGGAATTCACTTTTTAAAATAAATTTAGAGTGCCCAATTATTATTTTTTCCAATTAAGGGGCAATTTAGCGTGGCCAATCCATCTAACCTGCACATCTTTGGGTTGTGGGGGGGTGAAACCCACGCAGACACGGGGAGAATGTGCAAACTCCACACGGACAGTGACCCCCCCGGGGCCGGGGTCCTCAGCGGTGTGAGGCAGCAGTGCTAACCACTGTGCCGCCCTACTAGGAGGAATTCGCAAGCTTTTAAAAATTCACATTCAGGCCGGTGTCACTGACAAGGCGGCCTGTTGAAGCCTAACCCTTGTCCCGTGAGACGGAGGTCCTTCTTCCCAAACCACTGCAGTCTTGGGAGATGATGGAACCCCCATCGTGCAGTCAAATCCAGAGTTCCAGTTTTGCTGCAGGAGCGAAAAGGTGTCGCAGCTTTTTCAGAATCAGGCCCGAGGATACCATTCCTCTTCAACACTCAACATCTGCGTTTGCTGCGGCTTGATTTGAATTCTTAGCGTATTTTTCCGACCCGGAATACTTTTGATTTAACGATTTTACCTTTAGGAAGCCTGAAGACAAATTTCTTCTTGAGGACCGAGTGGATTTCGTTGACATTGGTCTGAGCAATGATATCGGTGCTTCCCGTGTTCGTGCTCAACAGGTCACCATTGTTGACCCGCAGCCGGACCCCCACTCCAGACCCTTCAAGGAGCGGGTTCTCCACCGTCAGTCTCAAGCTGTACTGTCCCACCTCATTGAACTGCACGTTGACGATTTCAAACTCAAAGTCGAGCTCCTTGTCTTCGATTTTTAGCCGCGACCTGTGCATGTTTTTTTTGGCAAAGGTGTCCCGGGAGTGCCGCCTGTCTCGGAGCCCCCCCCCCCCTTCCCCTCCCACCCACCCACCCCCCGCCCTGTCAGGCAAGAGGCTATCGCTGGATTGAAATGCCAGCTGCAATGGGTGAAGGAGAGTTTAAACTATACAGGATATGAGCGACGTTAAAGAAATAACCTTCCCAGGTCACAGGTTTTGAACGGTTGCCAGGGATCCATTGTCTGACGGGCAGATCGACAGCTCAGAACGGCGTCACAGTACCTGTCCCCCCGACTGCTGTGCGGCTCAGTTTCGAGTGGAGATAATGAACAGGTACATTGTGCTGAGACCCAAAAGGAACCCTTGTACTCACATCCCCTTTTGATGTGGGAGTGCGGTTCAGACAACCTGCCCAGTTTGTTGTTGTGAATCTAGGCAGCAACCGTCAGCCAATCAACGTGCTGCATAAAACAAACACAGCACACTTCAAAGTCAATGGATTATACATAATAACCCAGGTGCCATGTTCTACAGTTGGTAAGTTAAAAACACCTCGGGGGTGCAGACAGTGAAACATTCACTAACGTTTACTTCAAATGATTTTACCTCACCATTTATATTGTTCGCTTCAAAATAATAATTTAATAATGATAATCTTTATTGTCACAGGTAGGCTTACATTAACACTGCAAAGAATGGGCAGCACGGTGGCACGGTGGGTTAGCCCTGCTGCCTCACGGTGCCGAGGTCCCAGGTTCGATCCCGGCTCTGGGTCACTGCCCGTGTGGAGTTTGCACATTGTCCCCGTGTTTGTGTGGGTTTCGCCCCCACGACCCAAAGATGAGCAGGGTAGGTGGATTGGCCACGCTAAATTGCCCCTTAATTAGAAAAAAAATGAATTGGGCACGCTAAATTTATTTTAAAAAAAACACTGCAATGAAGTTACTTTGAAAAGCCACATTCCGGCACCTGTTCGGGTTCACAGCTTCAGAGTCCCAGGTTCGATTCCCGGCTTGGGTCACTGTCTGTGCGGAGTCTGCACGTTCTCCCCGTGTCTGCGTGGGTTTCCTCCGGGTGCTCCGGTTTCCTCCCACAAAGTCCCAAAACACGTGTTGTTAGGTGAATTGGACAATCTGAATACTCCCTCTGTGTACCTGAACAGGCGCCGGAATGTGGTGACTGGGGGCTTTACACAGTGACTTCATCACAGTGTTAATGTAAGCCGACTTGTGACAATAAAGATTATTTTAGAAATTAGAGGCCGAGGTGTTGAGGAAGGCAGTTACAGAGCTGAAGACCTGCCTGCCAAAAAAATAGAGCAACTTAAATGGTGGATGCTGAAGAGCCCAGAATTGGAAGGATCCAGATATCTCAGAGGGCTGTAGGCCAGGGGATGACCCAGAACGGGAGGTCAATGCCATGGAAGGATTTGAGTTTCGGGTCGAAAATCGCGATGGAACCAGGAGCTAAATCACAGGGGCTGTGGGAGCACAGTCTCAGGATTAAGGAGGCCGATCATTTGGGACTGAGATGAGGAGATAATTCTTCACTCAGGCGGTTGCGACTCTTCGGAATTCTCCACCCCAGAGGGTTGTGGGTGCTCCATCGCTGAACACATTTAAGGCTGGGGACCGACAGATATTTGGTCGCTCGGGGAATTATTGGGGGAGGGGGGTGAGAAAATGGAATTGAAACCCAGGATCAGCCATGACCATATTGAATAGCGGAGCAGGCTCGAAGGGCTGTGAGGTTCGCTCCTGCTCCTTATGATCTCATGAGCCAATGTGTATCAGCAAGAGCAGAGCGAAGATATTTACATATTACTTGTAGAAGGGGCTGTAGTGTGTGGATTAATTGCCCGCTTAAGGGTATTCATTTTATCTAGCTGCGTGGCTATATTTTATAAGAAACGCACTTGCTAATGCATGCTGGGAATGCTTGACTATAGATTGACACTGCTTGTGAACGAAAATAAGTAGTTCAGGTAACGTAAACAAAATACTGCTTTGTATTTTGGTCTCGGCCTTATTATGATAATAAGCTGTTTTTCCGATGGACAACAAAATGTGTACTCAAATTGTTTTTAAAGCAAGGGCAAAACATTCATATTTCCTCTTGCGTATGTTCAGGTGTATTACTCAGAGTGCTGTGGAATGGCTATGCAGCCAGACCACTCCCCTCTCTGCAAATAATTGTGTCAAATAAATGTCCTTAATCGAACTCTCGAAGAATTTGTCTTTATCATAATTTCCATGCCGCTGCTAACACCCATACCTTGAGCAAACAGCTGTAGCTAAGTCCCAGTAAGAAGAGTACATCCTGGCCACCTCAAGGTTGCAGACTCTGGGGAGATCCTAGCAGCAGGGACTTGTTCCACTATTAGCACAAGGTCTTTGCCCAAATATAAAAGACCATAAGGTAGACCATAAGGTATAGGAGCAGAATTGGGCCATTGGGCCTAAGGGCCGAGTAAGGAACTCTTAACATTAGATAAGGAGCAGACCTGTCACTAAAGATTTGCTGTGTTCTCAGTCCTGTGACAATAGTACCAGTGGATCAGAGCAACCATCCGAATGCTGGCATGGGCTCTGCTCGGGATTCCTGCTCGCTAACTACCGATTGGACGAGCAGCTCACATAACCCTCCAGAAGATCGCTCTTTAAAGGGGCCAGCTATAAAAAGGTTCCTTGGGCTGAATGACCTCCTTCTGTGCCATAATGACTCAATCATTTTTATGACTCGACGGCCTTAGAATCACAGGGTGGAATTTTCCCTTTTTTTCTTCCGTGTTCTGGACCAGGCAAGAATCGTTTGAGACCAGAGTGCAGCTCGTTGGCTTTTCTCCTCCAACGCATAGAAGTGTCAGAGCTGAAGGCATGTCCCGCACCCTCACGCTGATGAGGCAGGGCCTGAAAGGGCCGGTAATGTCAAAGAGTGCCCCGATCTTCAGAACAAAAAAAGACTAAGAACCACCCCCCCCCCTCCCCCACGGACACAGAGAGCCCCCATTCCGCATACACGTGAACCCCCCCCCCTCCCCCATGGACACGGAGAGCCCCCACTTCACATATACGGGAACCCCCTCCCCCAATGGACAAGGAGAGCCCCCACTCCACATATACGGGAACCCCCTCCCCCAATGGACAAGGAGAGCCCCCACTCCACATACACATGAAAAAAAAACCTCCCCCGAGCTCCCCAGAGGAACCCCTCCCCTCGTTTCTGCCCCCTGTCGCTGCCCCACCGCACTGCCCCCTTACATAGAAGCAGGCCATTCAGCCCATCAGTCTCACACTTCTGCGACCCCCCCCCCCCCAAGATTTTCCTTTTCAAGTTTGTAAAATTACTGTTGAATTTGCCTCCACGGGACAGCGCATTCCAGATCCTACCAACCCACGTTTAAAAAACTCGTAATCTTAATAAAAGCAATGCGATATTTATCTTAATATTGCCTTTCAAAGCCTTCAATCCCTTGTTTGATGGCTCAAGCCTGTGAAGCTTTCTATTGGGGGACAAGGCTAGTGTGAATTTAAGGGCTGGCATGAGAAAAGATAGATAGAAACAGGAAAGGCTGGCCAAGTTCCGCACCAGCGGCGAGAGAAACAGAGTTAGTGATTGTGACATTACTGTTCTTCAGAAGTGAAGACAGGGAGAAGTGTGATGGATCTTCTGCTGCTAAAATGGGGAAAGGATCAGGTGGCTCAAAGAGGTGGATCGGGCCTAGTTTAGAGGGCAGGGGGAGATTAAATACGGAACAAGTCATGGAACAAGACGCAAAGTGTAGCAATAACGAAACAAAGCCCAGGTACCAGGACTCACTCCTCAGCGGCTCAGTTTGACCACCGGTGACCACTCTCAATGTCCTAGTGATCAACCTTTGAACTGTGACCTCAGGCTATCGCAGCACCAACAGTGCCACCTGGAGTCTCTCTGTGGAAGTAAAGGAGTGGTGAATATACGCCAATTGTAGCCTGGAGAGCAGATGGACTGTTCAAACTTAATACGATTGCGCAAAGAAGCATAAAATATGTTTCTTACACAGCTGGCATTTATATGCCGCCTTTACCGTAATGAAACGTACTTCACAGGAGCAATTATAGAGACAGGCCCTTCTGCCCAAACTGGTCCATGCTAACCAAAATGCCCATTTAAACTAACCCCATTTGCCTGCATTTGGCCCCTATCCCTCTAAACCTTTCCTATCTATGCATCTGTCCAAATGCCTTTTAAATGTTGCCAATGTCCCCGCCTCCACCACTTCCTCCGGCAGCTCATTCCACATACGTACCACCCTCTGTGTAAAAAAAAGTTGCTCCTCCGGTTCCCATGAATTCTTTCCCCTCTTAACTTAAACCTGTTGCCCTCTAGCTCTTGATTCCCCAACCCTGGGAAAAAGACTGAGTGCATTCACCCTACCTATGCCCCATGATCCTATACACCTCTACAAGATCATCCCTCACTCTCCTACGCTCCAAAGAGAAAAGTCCCAGCCAATCTCTCCCTGTAACCCAGTCCCTCGAGTCCTGGCAACATCCTTGTGAATCTCTCCTGCACTCTCTCCAGTTTAATAACATCTTTCTTATAGCAGGGCGACCCAAATCTGAACACAATACTCCAGGTGCGGCCTCACCAGTATCCTGTACAACTGCAACATAACTACCCAACTTCTATACTCAATGCCCTGACTGATGAAGGCCAGCACACCAAAAGTCTTCTCCACTGCCCCATCGACCAGTGACTCCACCTTTAGAGAACCATGCACCCGAACTCCGAGGTCAGATTATCAATTATCAAGCAAAATTTGACATAAAGCCACACGAGAAAATGTTAGGCTGGAGTAACAAAAGCTTCAAAGAGGCCAGTTTTAAGGTGCATCTTAAAGATGGAGTTAGAGGGGTGAAGAGGTTTAAGGAGGGAATCCCATCAGTAGCATTGGAGAAGGGAAAATGTTCCATTCAATTAGATCATAGATCATAGATCATAGAATTTACAGTGCAGAAGGAGGCCATTCGGCCCATCGAATCTGCACCGGCTCCCGGAAAGAGCACCCTACCCAAGGTCAACACCTCCGCCCTATCCCCATAACCCAGTAACCCCACCCAACACTAAGGGCAATTTTGGACACTAAGGGCAATTTATCATGGCCAATCCACCTAACCCGCACATCTTTGAATTGTCAGCAGTAGGTTCAGTACCGTACGGCTAGGGTGTAAATTCCCCTGTTCTGTGCCCTATTAGTGTACCTTAACCCACCCTCTGTCCCAATTTACCAGTCACACTGAGGGTCTGGGCACAATTATCGAGCAGATGAGTACTTGAAAATCCACAGTGTACAAGACTATGGGCCAAGTGGTGGAAAAGGGGGTCAGAATAGACAGGTGCTTGCTGGCCAGAGCGGACAGGACGGGCCGAAGGGCCTTGTTCCGTGCCGTAAAAACTTTATGACGCTCATGATATTGACATCCGTCTCTGCTTCTTTTACCTCTTTCCTTCCTTCTCCCTCTCCCTGCGAGACACCCCCCCCCCCATCGTGCTAAGCTACAATTCCACAGGTACTGACAACCCTCGCCTACATTGCCCAGCATGTCACCTAAAAGTCCAAACTATGAGTGTTGACCAGCTCCTCAACTACAGGAGGCATCACGTCAGCTCCCATCCTGGCCTGGCTCCCAGCACTGAACAGTCTGCACCTGCACACAACAATCTATCCACTAGTAGTGGGGTGGGGGTGGGGGGGGGGGGGGGGGGGGGGAGAGGACAGGAGGAGGTAGTGGTGGGGCTGGGGGGCCGTGGGGGGGGGGGGGGGGGGGTAGCACTTGCCTCACAAGATCCCGGGTTCAAGTCCCACTTCAGGGCTGGAGCACAAAATTGAAGGTTGGCACTTTAGTGCAGTGCTGAGGGAGTGCTGCACTGTCACAGAGACATTAAACCGGGCTCCCGTCTGTCTGCCCAGGTGGATGTGGTGGTAGATGGGAGCTATCCCTGGTATCCCCTTTGTTACATCCCTCAATCAACGCCACAAAGGGAAAGATTATCTGATCATTATCACAATGCTGTGTGTGGGATCTTGCTATGCACAAATCGGCTGGGGGCTGCCCAACAACTGCGACTACAGTACAAAGATACCTCATTGGCTGTAAAGCACTTTAGGACATCCAATGCCCATGAAAGGCGCTATATAAATGCAAATCTTTCTTCTTCACCAACTGCAGTCTGAGTTTAGCCAAAGCCACACAGGATTTGAGGCCTCCTCCTCTGCGCAGGTCAGTTATACATTTCCCCTCGTCAGTTAAACGCTTTTTTACTGCCGGTTTAATTTGATACTTTTTTTTCCCCCCGTCATTTTCAGCCTCGGTCTAGATCACTCTGTTCCTTTTCAACTTGGCACCATTCTCTTTGAGCAGCGTGGTTTAAAACTGCTGGCAGGTCAGTTTGGAGAACACCCAAAACAGGACCAGCTGCCGAACATGCTGCTGACAGAGCTGGCCGTTACCCGAATAGTTTATCACTCAGGCCGTGCTCAGCAACCCCCGCCGTGGGGCTCCCTCCCTCCATGGGCCTCTTCACATTATCGTCCCTCTTGCCCTCTGCCAGACCTCCTTCCCTATTGTTTCAGAGTGGCCGTTCCTCCTTTGTGAAGCACCTCAAAGCCATTCAGCCCATTTGGCTGAGCCAACCAGGAAGTATCACGGCCCGACCGATAGGTTTGCTGTACGAAACGACTTTAGACTTGTCCAAACCAAGATCTTTATTGAATGATACGTGGTAAAATCTGTTACAGAGCAAGTTATGATGGGGCTTCTTTGTACTCCTCTGGAACTACCCCTGGGCACGACTGTCTCGTGTATGTCTTACAACCATCTACCCACGATTGGATGTGCCCCCGCTTATATTGGAGTGCCTTGTCACGTGACCACTATCTTGCACGGTGTGCCTGCACCGCCACCTGCTGCTTGGAGGTCGCACCACCAGCGGTCTATGATATTGCCTACAGGCATACCACCACGCTCTCCTGGGCCGCCCTGGGCATTGGCAGAGAGATGCCAGGTTGCCAGCTCTGAGGAGTAACGGCCCGTGGCAGAGAGGTTTGGGGAGTAAAAGGGAGCAGCGGTCGACAGGCCTGCCAGCCAGAATGCCTCGCTATCGAAGCCGGGCTGGGGCCAACAAAGTCTGCAAGCTTTGGAACTCACAGATGCTGCTGGAGTGTTTAACTGGGAACAGCAGTGTTGAAGGGAAGGTGGAGCCAGGATTCCATCCAACTTTAAAAAAAAAAGAAAATCTGCTCTTTTCATTTAACTGTGTGTGTGGTGAGGGAGGGATTAACAAAAGGACCTGGGCCACCTGTAGTTTTTTTTTTAACATTGAAGAACAGAGTCACAGGTAAGGCGAGCTGTAGCTTTTCTCTCAAATCTGGAGCAAATGATAGTAGTCAGTTGAAGTTGTTTATTACAAAAATAGCGTTGGCGGGCGCGGCCAGCTGACAAAAATGTTTGTCTCACCCCCCCCCCCCCCCACACACACACACACACACACCCACACACATTGTGTACTGAGGATTTTACAAGGCAGACTCTGCCTCAGTGAGCAGGTAGGGGCACTGCAAACCCTGCATGCAGCCTCTGTACCTGGGCAATCGAACACATCCACTTAAAGGACCCTCCTCCTCCTACGGGCCAGTTGTGGAACGAAAGAGTGGCTGAACTTTGTCTCTTGAACCCCGCAGGGCTGGCTCGGCGACAGCAGACATCGCTCTTCCCTCGCCGGATCCCAAAGGAGCAAGATTGAGAGCCGAGTGTCTCTGCGCCCGCACCCAGGGGAGGGAACAGGTAAAACAACACAGTTCATTAACATTGCTCATTAAATAAAGATGCAGTAAATAGTTTGCAGTGTCTCATTCGTGGGTTTGTGTGAGCCAGATCTGCTCATTCTGGCCATAACACCAGAATAAGCTTGTGTGTGTGTGTGCGTATATTTATATATAAAGTGGACAAACTTTTGTTTCCTGATTAAGTTCATACTTTGTTTTGGAACTTGTTGACCTCCATATCTCACCCACGGGCTTTCCTATCAATAAATAAATAAATAAATCTGCTTCTCAGGTCTCTGACCAAATCCGAAGAAAGTTTTAAGTAGCGGGGACTGAACTTTCTGGAAGTTTTAAGTAGCAGGGACTGAACTTTCTGGAAGTTTTAAGTAGCGGGGACTGGACTTTCTGGAAGTTTTAAGTAGCGGCCCTTTGGGTTGTGAGAGTTGGGAGGCTGGAGTGGGGCTAATTTGGAAGGTGCTGGGATTTCAGTGTCCACTAGGATCGAATTTTTCTGGTCCTCCCTGCCAGAGGTGAGACAGTGAAGCAACCCGCTAAGGTGCCGTTAAGGTGTAAACTGGGATTTAAAAGGGAATGTGTGTTGTTGGTAAACAGACTGGGAGCTGTGTCCTGACTCGGAGCGTTTGTCTGTTGTTGGGGGGGGGGGGGGGATAGCGTTTGGTGTCATTTACTGCACACTTTTTAAGATCTTCACTTGGTGTCATTTTCTTTCCAATTCAGGAGCAATTTAGCGTGGCCAATCCTCCTACCCTGCACATCTTTGGGTTGTGGGGGGTGATACCCACACAGACACGGGGAGAATGTGCAAACTCCGCACGGACAGTGACCCAGAGCCGGGATCGAGCCCGGGTCCTTGGCGGCGTGAGGCAGCAGTGCTAGCCATTGCGCCGCCGTGCAGCCCCTCACTGGGTGTAACATTTAAGGAAGCATATGGGCGACATGGCAGCACAGTGGTTAACATTGCTGCTTCACCGCGCCAGGGTCCCAGGTTCGATTCCCGGCTTGGGTCACTGTCTGTGCGGAGTCTGCACATTCTTCACCCGTCTGCGTGGGTTTCCTCCCACAAGTCCCGGAAGACGTGCCTGTTAGGTGAATTGAACATTCTGAATTCTCCCTCTGTGTACCTGAACAGGTGCTGGAATGTGGAGACTAGGGGATTTTCACAGTAACTTCATTGCAGTGTTAATGTAAGTCTACTTGTGGCAATAATAATCTTTTATTGTCACAAGTATGAAGTTACTGTGAAAAGCCCCTAGTCGCCACATTCTGGCGCCTGTTCGGGTAAGCTGGTACAGGAATTGAACCTGCACTGCTGGCCTTGTTTTGCATTACAAACTAGCTGTCTAGCTCACTGAGCTAGACAAACCAGCCAATAATAAAGATTATTAAGATTATTTAGATATGCACTTGCAGTGCCTAGGCGTACAAGGCTATTGGCCAAGTGCTGGAAAATGGGACGAGAGTACTTAGGAGGTTGCTTTTGACTGGCGCAGATGCGATGGACTGTAGGGCCTTTTCTGTGCTGGCAATCTCTATGACTCTTTGTATGGTCCAATCTCTTCTGAAGGGCTCCTGCATTTGACTGACAATACTCCCATATATGGAGAGCAACGACAGCCAATCAGCCCTACAGTCATCTTCATAGAGTCTGAGAGATTTACAGCACATTCGGCTCATCGTGTCTGTGAGATTTAGGCTCCACATTCCGCCCTACTTCATTTATTCATCGAGCCAATGGCCAGGATCTTTCCCCTGGTGTGTCTGTCCAACTTCCTGCTGAATGTGTCTGTGCTCGTTGCTTCAACTTTTCCGTGTGGGAGCAATTTCTATTGATAGAGTGAAGAAGTCTCTCCTGATTTCCTTACTATATTCATTAATGACTATCTTCTATTTTTGGCCCCTGGTTTATACTTTCTCTATGATCCAAAACATCTTCTCTGTTGGACCTCTGCAGAATTTATGATTGACTATTTGGTCACCCCAAATGAAAAAGAGATTGCTCAATTTTTCCTGATCGTTGTAACCTCTGAGCTCAGGTAATCTTTTTCTCTACTTTCTCCAGTGCTTCTGCGTCTTTTATAATGTGGAGATAGCGTGCAGTGCTTCAGAGCAACGTGTGTTGTTTGCTTGTACCATCACTCTGGCATCAGTCCATCTATCTTCTGTTTTGCACCCTGCAATATTTATCATGGGACATTTTCAAAAATAAATACTCTTGCCAAAGTTTGAAATGTAGTTATTAATTGACTAATGTCTGTGCTTGACCGACCTACAAAGTCAAGTTTGATTTTTGGGTGCTGTTATACTGCACATCATGGTGCATGGGACTCCCAGGTTTCTAGACAACATTGGTGTGTAGGTAGAACTCCCTTCTCAGAGTTAGAAGGTTGTGGTTTTATATCCCACACTAGAGTCTTGACCACAAAATCTAGGCGG
This sequence comes from Scyliorhinus torazame, assembly GCF_047496885.1. Lineage (NCBI taxonomy): Eukaryota > Metazoa > Chordata > Chondrichthyes > Carcharhiniformes > Scyliorhinidae > Scyliorhinus > Scyliorhinus torazame. Next base: position 11,042,648 of record NC_092736.1, on the reverse strand, counting down.
GCATACCCAATGCAGCACTGAGGGAGTTTGGGACTGTCGTAGGTGATATCTTTCGAGTGAGGAGCTCGACTGAGGCTCCATCTGCTTACTCAAGGCAGGACGCAAAAGATCCCGCAGCACTATTTCAACGATAAAGCTAAGGGAGCTCTTCCTGATGTCCTGTCTGATGGTTATGCCTCAAGGCCGTAAAAAGCAGATCATCTCCTTGTTGAGTTTGGGATCATGCTGTGTGATAATTGGCTGTTGCATTTGCTACATTGCAACAGTGACGACAATCCATAACTGGATTTTTTAAGCTAAGGGTCGCGGCCCGCGGACGGGTGCCAAGCAGGTCGCGGAGTGATTGGTCACGGCGTTCCCAATCGCAGGAGAAGCAGCCAACAGCCGCGACCGGTCTTTAAATGCGAACGCTGGAGTCTTCCCACCAGAAGCAGTGGCAGAGAGCAGGTCACGCACCCAGCACGTACACTGATGTCACGCACCCAGCGTGGTTTGAGCGCGAAATCACGGAGCAGAGATTCCTCCATTTTGGAGCTGCCAGCAAGCAAACAACAGGACCGTGTGAAGAACTGAAGATGGGTTACTTTGTAATAAGGAAGAGAGGGCCAGAGACACAAACAGGCCAGGACCTCGCAACTGAATCTGCTGGAGAGAGCTTCTCAGGAGAGTCCACGGCAGGACAAAGCAGAGCTGGTGAGTGCTGCACAGGAGAGTCCACAATGGGACAAAGCAGTGCTGGTGTGAGCTGTATCCAGAGCTCCAAGGCCTCTGGTGAACAAACAACTAAAAATAAACGGAAATCGGGATCAAAGCAGGAGAAAATGATTTCTTGAATTTTTTGAAAATATTTTTATTCACATTTTTGATATTTTAACATTTTAAACACCTGATAACTCGCTACCGGAGGAGGTGGTGGAAGCAGAGACGATAGTGACATTTAAGGGGCATATTGACAAATACATGAATAGGATGGGAATAGAGGGATACGGACCCAGGAAGTGGAGAAGATTTTAGTTTAGTCGGGCAGCATGGTCGGCACGGGCTTGGAGGGCCGAAGGGCCTGTTCCTGTGCTGTACTTTTCTTTGTTCTTTGTAATAGAGAAAAGAACAAACAACACAACCTCCCCCAGTAACCTCAACCAAACACCCCACTTTGCTCCCTCCTCCCCCTTAACAGCTGATGGTAACCATCTCCTTGAAATGTAGCACAAACAAACCCCATCTCTGTGCCCCCCTCCAAGCAAGTGTCACCTTTTCCAGATATTTAGATGCCCCAGCCACACCGAGGCACAGGGTGGAGCAACTGAACTCCACCCCAACTGGGCCCGCCTGCGAGCGATCAGCGAGGCAAAGGCTAAAACATCTGTCTCCGCTCCCATCCGCAGCTCCGGCAAGTCAAACACTCCCAAATATGGCTCCAAGGGGGCTGGTCTCCAAATCCACGTACAGGATCCCCTCTTAGGACTGGACCAGAACATATGCCCTTGATAGGCTGAGCCCTTCCCACATCGTTCACAATCCTGCACGCCCTCAAACTTCCGGCTCATCCTCCGCTTTGCCAGGTGTGCTCCGTGTACCACCTTTATCTGTATCAACCCCAGCCTTCCACATGAGGTTGAGGCATTTGCCCTCCGCAGCACCTCACACCACAACCCCTCCTCCAGCGCCATCCCCGACTCCTCCTCCCACTTGGCCTTAACGCCCTCCAGAGATGCCATATCCTCCTCCAAAATCCTCCCATAGGTCGCCGGGATGACTTCCCCCTCCCCCCGCTTCCAGCCCCATCACCGACAGCACCCCCTCCAGCAACGAGGAGGGTGATGATTTCTTGAGGTATGGCATTGTTAATTTTCCCATTGCAAATCAGGATGCAAAGCCCATGTGTGTTATATGCAGGGAAGTACTGACGAATGAAAGTGAAAAAACCTCAAAAGGCATTTCTAGACAAAGCATAGCGAGTTTCAGGACAAATCCCTTGATTTGTTTTCAAAGGATACAGCGAGAATTTAAATCGCCAGTTGAAGTCCATAGTAGAAATAAATGTAACGTTGAATGACAAAGCAAGTGAGATCGTGAGGACCAAAGGGGTTCACCTGTCACATTAAAGATAAGCGAAAATGGTGGGTCCCGAAGATCAGCCGATTGGTAAAAGTGAGTCCCGGGGAAAAAAGGTTTGAAAAACATTGCTCCACAAGGTACGTCAACGGCTGCAAAGCACTTTGAGACACAAAGCACTCTGTTGTGGAAGGCGCTATAGAAATGCAAGTTCCTTTCTTTAGCGGAAAATAAAAAACGGTACTACTTAAGCATTTTAAATTCTGTTCATTGTTGAAACATGATTCTTGATAGGTCTCTTAATGCTTACATTTTGACTCCACAGTAAAAATATTTATTGGACTATTGCACAACTTGAAGTCAAACATCTGGGAAATCTAATTTAGTGCAGAAACATTTTTTAAAAACTTGCAATGACCTGATGATTAATCTTAAATCTGTTCTTCAAAAAATTCTGATTGTAGAACCATTTTAGGATTTGAAACACAGATACTATCCTCAAGGTATGTTTGTTGAACAATAAAAACAGTTTTATGTAGTAACTTCAGCCTCCACTGCTTTATGTATTAACTGTACCCAGGGGCAGCACGGTGGCACAGTGGGTTAGTACTGCTGCCTCACAGCGCCGAGGTCCCAGGTTCGATCCCGGCGCTGGGTCACTGTCCGTGTGGAGTTTGCACATTCTCCCCGTGTCTGTGTGGGTTTCGCCCCCACAACCCAAAGATGTGCAGGGTAGGTGGATTGACCACGCCAAATTGCCCCTTAATTGGAAAAAATGAATTGGGTGAAATTTAAATAAAACTGGACCCAGAGGTGCAATACTGCCAGCAAAGTTATTATTTTTTTTTAATTTAGAGTACCCAATTTTATTTTTTTTCATATTAAGGGGAAATTTAGTGTAGCCAATCCACCTAACCTGCACATCTGTGGGGGTGAAATCCACGCAGACATGGGGAGAATGTGCAAACTCCACACGGACAGTGACCCAGGGCCGGGATTCGAACCCGGGTCCTCCGTGCCGCAGTCCCAGTACTATCCACTGTGCCACATGCCGCCCCAGCAAAGTTATTTTTAATTCAGTGGACGTACATTGCATTTAATTAAATATATTGAGATTGAAATTCTATTTTGAAGGAACTTTTTCTCTTTGAAACAAAGTTTCAGCACTGGAGGGGAGCGTGGGTGATGGGGTAAGTAAATAATTTCCCTCTGTTCGTACCTAACAGCTCAAGGGTAGCACAGATTGCCCTAAAATAGCAACTCCAGAATGTCCTTTAACGCTGTGAGGGAGCATCTCCAAGTTCCGTCGCTCCAACATTGGCAGCAGTGCCTTCAGCAGACTGGACCCTAAGCTCTGGAGTTCTCTACATCTCTCTCTTCCTTTTCTCATGTTCCTTACAGCCTCTCTCTGTAACCACATGTTTGCTCGCCGCTCATGTGAATGAGTGTCCAGCTGTCTGGTTATGCTCCAGTGAATTGCTTTGGGACAAGAGAGTTGTTGAATAAATACAAGTTGTCGCAACCAAATTATGGGTATTTATACGGTGCCAACAAAATGATAGGTTGGGACTGCTAACTCACTTAATTCTGGGGCCCTTACAACCAAGGGAGAGAGATATTATTATCGTTGTGGATGTGGAATAAATACACGGAGAAATCCATCCAAATATTTGAATTAAGTTTCCTAACTTTTTAAATAGTGCTTTGTCAAATCTCAGATGTCTCTCAAATGCTTCACATAAGATTAATCATTAATCATTTTGAAGTTCTGTCAGAATTATCGGCAAAAATTGATTGATATTTATTGTCACATGTACCAAAGTACAATGAAAAGTATTTTTATGCGGCCAAGGGATCGTACACAGTACATACATAGTAGACAAAAAAATAATCGACAGAGTACATTGACAATGGTACATCAACAAATAGTGATTGGTTACAGTGTGGAACAAGGCCAAACAGGAGTCGATTTCGGCGGGAGAATCAGCTGGTGAGTCAGTTTCAGCGGGAGCAGTGCGGAAGTGGTTGCTTGGAGGTAAGTGTGTCCTTTAAAAGCACTTGTCTTTGCAGGGGCAGGCCAGTCGATTTCGGCGGGAGAATCAGCTGGTGAGTCAGTTTCAGCGGGAGCAGTGCGGAAGTGGTTGCTGGGAGGTAAGTGTGTCCTTTAAAAGCACTTGTCTTTGCAGGGGCAGGCCAGTCGATTTCGGCGGGAGTGGAGCTGGCTGGTTAGTCAATTTCAGCAGGAGCTGAGAATTTTTTTTTTTAAATTAGTGTTTTAGGCGGGAACAGGAAGTCGACCCGCGGACGTCTGGGAAGACCCTCACCAATAAATTCTGGTGGAGAGGAAACCCGAGACACTACACGTGTAGTGTCTCCCACCCGCCCTCCTCCTCTAACCTAATAATAAAACCCATTGGTCTGAGGTAAGTACCATATTTTATTATATTATTATTGTTTTTTATAAAAAATTTAATTTAGTTGTTAGCCAGATCTTGGTAGAAAGTTAGAGGAATGGCAGGGAAGGGAGTGCAATGTTCCTCCTGCAGGATGTTTGAGGTGAGGGATGCAGTTAGTGTCCCTGCTGATTTTACCTGCAGGAAGTGCTGCCATCTCCAGCTCCTCCAAGACCGAGTTAGGGAACTGGAGCTGGAGTTGGAAGAACTTCGGATCATTCGGGAGGCAGAAGGGGTCATAGATAGCAGCTTCAGGGAATTAGTTACACCAAAGATTGGAGATAGGTGGGTAACTGTAAGAGGGACTGGGAAAAAGCAGTCAGTGCAGGGATCCCCTGCGGCCGTTCCCCTGAGAAACAAGTATACCGCTTTGGATACTTGTGGGGGGGGGGACTTACCAGGGGTAAGCCATGGGGTACAGGCCTCTGGCACGGAGTCTGTCCCTGTTGCTCAGAAGGGAAGGGGGGAGAGGAGCAGAGCATTAGTAATTGGGGACTCTATAGTCAGGGGCACAGATAGGAGATTTTGTGGGAGCGTGAGAGACTCACGTTTGGTATGTTGCCTCCCAGGTGCAAGGGTACGTGATGTTTCGGATCGTGTTTTCCGGGTCCTTAGGGGGAGGGGGAGCAGCCCCAAGTCGTGGTCCACATTGGCACTAACGACATAGGTAGGAAAGGGGACAAGGATGTCAGGCAGGCTTTCAGGGAGCTAGGATGGAAGCTCAGAACTAGAACAAACAGAGTTGTTATCTCTAGGTTGTTGCCCGTGCCACGTGATAGTGAGATGAGGAATAGGGAGAGAGAGCATTTAAACACGTGGCTACAGGGATGGTGCAGGCGGGAGGGATTCAGATTTCTGGATAACTGGGGCTCTTTCTGGGGAAGGTGGGACCTCTACAGACAGGATGGTCTACATCTGAACCTGAGGGGCACAAATATCCTGGGGGGGAGATTTGTTAGTGCTCTTTGGGGGGGTTTAAACTAATGCAGCAGGGGCATGGGAACCTGGATTGTAGTTTTAGGGTACGGGAGAATGAGAGTATAGAGGTCAGGAGCACAGATTTGACGTCGCAGGAGGGGGCCAGTGTTCAGGTAGGTGGTTTGAAGTGTGTCTACTTCAATGCCAGGAGTATACGAAACAAGGTAGGGGAACTGGCAGCATGGGTTGGTACCTGGGACTTCGATGTTGTGGCCATTTCGGAGACATAGATAGAGCAGGGACAGGAATGGATGTTGCAGGTTCCGGGGTTTGGGTGTTTTAGTAAGCTCAGAGAAGGAGGCAAAAAAGGGGGAGGTGTGGCGCTGCTAGTCAAGAGCAGTATTACGGTGGCGGAGAGGATGCTAGATGGGGACTCTTCTTCTGAGGTAGTATGGGCCGAAGTTAGAAACAGGAAAGGAGAGGTCACCCTGTTGGGAGTTTTTTATAGGCCTCCTAATAGTTCTAGGGATGTAGAGGAAAGGATGGCGAAGATGATTCTGGATAAGAGCGAAAGTAACCAGGTAGTTATTATGGGAGACTTTAACTTTCCAAATATTGACTGGAAAAGATATAGTTCGAGTACAATAGATGGGTCGTTTTTTGTACAGTGTGTGCAGGAGGGTTTCCTGAAACAATATGTTGACAGGCCAACAAGAGGCGAGGCCACGTTGGATTTGGTTTTGGGTAATGAACCAGGCCAGGTGTTTGGCTAATGGTAAAGTTCTTGAAAGTGTGGATGAGCAGAGGGATCTAGGTGTCCATGTACATAGATCCCTGAAAGTTGCCACCCAGGTTGATAGGGTTGTGAAGAAGGCCTATGGAGTGTTGGCCTTTATTGGTAGAGGGATTGAGTTCCGGAGTCGGGAGGTCATGTTGCAGCTGTACAGAACTCTGGTTCGGCCGCATTTGGAGTATTGCGTACAGTTCTGGTCACCGCATTATAGGAAGGACGTGGAGGCTTTGGAGCGGGTGCAGAGGAGATTTACCAGGATGTTGCCTGGTATGGAGGGAAAATCTTATGAGGAAAGGCTGATGGACTTGAGGTTGTTTTCGTTGGAGAGAAGAAGGTTAAGAGGAGACTTAATAGAGGCATACAAAATGATCAGGGGGTTAGATAGGGTGGACAGTGAGAGCCTTCTCCCGCGGATGGAAATGGCTGGCACGAGGGGACATAGCTTTAAACTGAGGGGTAATAGATATAGGACAGAGGTCAGAGGTAGGTTCTTTACGCAAAGAGTAGTGAGGCCATGGAATGCCCTACCTGCTACAGTAGTGAACTCGCCAACATTGAGGGCATTTAAAAGTTTATTGGATAAACATATGGATAATAATGGCATAGTGTAGGTTAGATGGCTTTTGTTTCGGTGCAACATCGTGGGCCGAAGGGCCTGTACTGCGCTGTATTGTTCTATGATCTATGTTCTATAAACAAGAGCAGCATAGGTCGTCGTGAATAGTTTCTTCCAGGAAACAGATCAGTTCGAGGGGGAGTCGTTGAGGAGTCTAGTAGCTGTGGGGAAGAAGCTGTTCCTATGTCTGGACGTGCGGATCTTCAGACTTCTGTATCTTCTTCCTGATGGAAGGGTCTGGAAGAGGGCAAAGCCTGGGTTCGAGGGGTCTCTGACAATGAAGTCTGCCTTCCTGAGGCAGCAGGAAGTATAGACAGAATCAATGGGAGGGTGGCAAGCTTGTGTGATGTGTTGGGTTGAGTTCACCACAGTCTGCAAATTCTCCCCGTGTCTGCGTGGGCTTCCTACGGGTCATGGTCACTGAATTAAATAACTGTGTATCTGCAAGTGTGTATATGCACGTGTGTATCTGCATATGTGTGTGTATCTGTGCATGTGTATAACTGTGTACATATCCAGGGCAGCACGGTGGCGCAGTCGTTAGCATTGCTGCCTCATGGCATCGAGGTCCCAGGTTCGATCCCGGTTCTGGGTCACTGTCCGTGTGGAGTTTGCACATTCTCCCCGTATTTGCGTGGGTTTCACCCCCACAACCCAACGATGTGCAGGGTAGGTGGATTGGCCGCGTTAAATTGCCCCTTTATTGGAAAAAAAGTAATTGGGTACTCTAAATTTATATTAAAAATTTTTTTTTTAAATAATGTGTATGTATCTGCATGCCCATGGGTATGTATTTGCGTATGTGTGTATATCTGCACGCATGTGTATATCTGCACGCATGTGTATATCTGCGCATGTATATCTATAATCATAATTTTTATTAGTGTCACAAGTAGGCTTACATTAACACTGCAATGAAGTTACTGTGAAAAGCCCCTAGTCACCACATTCCGGTGCCTGTTCGGGTACACAGAGGGAGAATTCAGAATGCCCAATTCACCTAACAAGCACGACCGTTGGGACTTGTGGGAGGAAGCCGGAGCACCCGGAGGAAACCCACGCAGACACGGGGAGAACATGCAGACTCCGCACAGACAGTGACCCCAAGCCGGGAATCAAAATTGGGTCCCTGGCGCTGTGAAGCAACAGTGCTACCCACTGTCCTACTGGGCGTGTAACTGCATAAGTGTGTGTATCTACGCATGTGCGTACCTGCGCATGTGTTTCTGCATGTTTGTGTGTATCTGCATGTGTGTGTGTAATAATAATAATTGCTCATTGTCACAAGAAGGCTTCAATGAAGTTACTGCGAAAAGCCCCTAGTCGCCACATTCCGGAACCTGTTCGGGGAGGCTGGTACAGGAATTGAACCTGCGCTGCTCGCCTTACAAGTCAGCTGTTTAGCCCACTGATAAACAAGCCCCTACAGTGTGTGTGTATCTGCATGCGTTGTGTATCTGTGTGGATGTGTATCTCTGCGTGTGTGTATCTGCGTATGTGTGTGAATCTGCGCAACTGCTTGCTTGTGTGTGTACCTGCGCATGTATGGATATGTGCATGTATTTATCTGTGCATGTATGTACACATCTGCATGTGCGTATGCACGTGTGTATCTGTGCTTGTGTATCTGCACCTGTAAGTGCCTGAATGTGTGCATCTGCATGCACATATCTGCATGCGTATGTATGCGCATGTGCACAAAGCTGTGTGTGTGTGTGAGCGTGTGTGAGCGTGTGTGTGTTTTATTATCGGAATACATCCCAAGGCACTGCACAGGAGCTTTTCCAGACAATATTCTCCACTGAACCACCGAATGATATTAGGACAGGTGACCAAAAGATTGGTCAGAGGAAGAACATAAGGGGCTCCTGGAAAAGAGCCCCCCCCCCCCCCCCCCCCCCCCACTGCTGAGGTGTAAGGAACTAGGCCAGCTGCCTGGTGCGGGCCTTCAGCTGCCTGGAGGGGGCCTTCAGCTGCCTGGAGAACCCTTCAGATGCCTGGAGCGGGACTACAGCTGCCTGGAGGGGGCCTTCAGCTGCCTGGAGCAGGCCTACAGCTGCCTGGAGGGGGCCTTCAGCTGTCAGCGGGGGGCCTTCAGCTGCATGGAGGGGGCCTTCAGCTGCCTGGAGGGGGCCTTCAGCTGCCTGGAGGGGGCCTTCAGCTGCCTGGAGCAGGCCTACAGCTGCCTGGAGGACCCTTCAGCTACCTGGAGTGGGCCTTCAGCTGCCAGCGGAGGGCCTTCAGCTGCCTGGAGGGGGCCTACAGCTGCCAGGAACGGGCCTTCAGCTGCCTGGAGCGGGCCTTCCGCTGCCTGAGGGGGCCTTCAGCTGCCTGGAGCGGGCCTTCAGCTTCCTGGAGCGGGCCTTCAGCTGCCTGGAGGGGGCCTTCCGCTGCCTGAGGGGGCCTTCAGCTGCCTGGAGGGGGCCTTCAGCTGCCTGGAGGGGGCCTTCAGCTGCCTGGAGGGGGCCTTCAGCTGCCTGGAGGGGGCCTTCAGCTGCCTGGAGGGGGCCTTCAGCTGCCTGGAGGGGGCCTTCAGCTGCCTGGAGGGGGCCTTCAGCTGCCTGGAGGGGGCCTTGAGTTCCCTGCTGAGGCTACAGGCTGCCCTGCAGAGGGGTTGCTGGTTCATATTGGTGGTCCAGCCACAGTTTAAAACTTTTAAGAGTGTGTGCTGAGCGTGTTCCTCAATGGACGGGCCCTCTCTCTCCGTCATGGGAATGTCACTTTAAGAAATGTTTGTCTGCTCAAGTGGCTGCAGTGTTGTCAGAGTGTGGGTGAAGCCAGCCTCTGGCTCTGCTTTGTAGTTTCTCTTTTAGAAAAAGCTTGGGTGTGTCTGTGGTTTTTGATTTTGTTTTAGTGTTGGAGCTGAAGCCAGCCAAAGAAGGTGTAATTTTGATCTCTCTGCCATCTAAAGACTATCTCTAGATCATTTGGTGAATTCAGAGTGATAACTGCTCTCAGTAGAGAATTTAAACCTGATGTGCTTCTGTAAAAAGGATTTTTGTCTAATGCATGTTAAAAGGAAAGTTTAAGGATTACTTAGAGTGTTGTAGTCTTTGGGGGTTGTATTTGAATTAATGGTTGCTAAGATGTTCACTGCATGTTTTAAAAAGGTTAACTGAGTTCATAGAATAAACATTGTTTTGCTTTAATAATTGCTTTTCCATTTCTGGCTGCACCACACCTGTAGAGTGGGCCGTGTGCTCCCCATACCACATTCTATTAAAAGTTGTGGGTCAGGTGAACTCCATGATGCACTTTGGGGTTCTCTAAACCCTGGCCCATAACGCTCCCTCTCACCTGAACCGCTTCTTCGAGCAGGAAGGCCTGCCATTTTCCAGAGCCAACCCGCTGTCCGTAATAGGGTGGTTTGGGGGCATCCTCTGGCCACGAGCTGACCAAAGGGGGGAAAGTCACTGCCAGGTGGCTCTTTGCCACGCGGAGAAGGGTTGCGACCCCCATTTGACCCATGGGCCTCAGCCGAAAGAAAGCGAATGTATCCCGAGCGGTGGGAGGGGGCCCTCAACTCACAACCTTCTAACCCGGTTTGGGGGGGGGGGGGTTGGTGGTGGTTGAGAGCGGTAGACTGGGGTGAGGCTAGAGATCAAGTGAGCAGTTAAGCAACAGCATAAATCAAGGTGGGTCGAGAGGAGGTTCACAAGACTGATCCCTGGAATGAGGAGTGTTGTGAAAGACATTAGCCACATGTGGCTAATGGGCAAACCAGATGTGGCTGACCCATCAGTAAATAGAAAATGAGCAATGGACTGATGTTGAGCGTCTGATATCGGAGCCTTATTCACACAGCATATGCACTTTAACCTTTTGGTGTGCATGCTTGTAAACTGCTAAGGTGGAAAGCAGAGTGTGTGAATCTTTGCTGTGTCCTGGAACTCATTCATTCCTCACAGAATGGGGGGGCCGGGTAAGTATTCAACACAATATCCCCATGTGAAATACACCCACCCTGTATCTTGAGCATTAAAGGTGTTTTTTACTAACATTTCATGTGGCTAAAACTGTAGCAACTCCCGTAACCAGTCAGTAATTACACAAACTAAGTTTACACCAACTAGAATACAAGAGCAGGGATGTACCTCTGAGGCTGTGTAAGGCTTTGCTCAGACCCCATTTGGAGTATTGCGAGCAGTTTTGAGCCCCGTATCTAAGGAAGGATGTGCTGGCCTTGGAGAGGGTCCAGAGGAGGTTCACAAGAATGATCTCTGGAATGAAGAGCTTGTCACATGAGGAACGGTTGAGGACTCTGGATCTGTACTCGTTGGAGTTTAGAAGGACGAGGGGGGGATCTTATTGAAACTTACAGAATTAACTTACTTATTAGAATACTGCGAGGCCTGGATAGACTGGACGTGGAGAGGATGTTTCCACTAGCAGGAGAAACTAGAACCAGGGGACACCATCTCAGACTAAAGGGACGATCCTTTAAAACCGAGATGAGGAGGAATTTCTTCAGCCAGAAGGTGGTGAATCTGTGGAACTCTTTGCTGCAGAAGGCTGTGGAGGCCAAACCACTGAGTATCTTTAAGACAGAGATAGATAGGTTCTTGATTAATAAGGGGATCAGAGGTTATGGGGAGAAGGCAGGAGAGTGGGGATGAGAGACATATCAGCCATGATTGAATGGCGGAGCAGACTCGATGGGCCGAATGGTCTAATTCTGCTCCTAAGTCTTATGGTTGTATTCTCCGGAATTTCAAAGGTCAAGGGGCAATTTGATTGACTTTTCTAAGCTGACAGGCGGAACAACTAAGGTCGATCGAGAGGAAGTATTTCCACTGGTTGGGGAGTGTACTAGAAGGCAATGTTTAAAAGTTAGATTCTGACCTTTCAGGAATGGAATTGGGAAAGGCTCCTTCATATCGACCAGTGACGGGCAACCTGGGCCAGTGGGTGGGCCAAAGTGAGTGACCCTCTTGCATCTCCGTGGGCCACAGGATTGAAATTGGGGCTTGTTCACTAACCATGACCCCCATGGATAAGATTAAATACGTTTAATACACGCTGAATATTTCATAACGATTTACAGAAAATGCTTAATCATTTATATATTAATAGAACTGCCATCAACTTCAAGTGGTATAAAACAAAATGAATATTTTCACTTTGGACATAGAGGGAGCGCACGGCGATCACAGTCAGTGTTGTGAGCAATCAGCGTGCCCCTCACTTCACTCACCCTCGCTTTATGTGTGAATCACTTCAGTCAGACCGGCAGGAAACAAAACTACTCGGAGGACCCCGCAGGCCGCACTCCGAACCCAGATGGGCCGCCGGTGACCGGGGCCCTGGTTTCCCACCACTGACAGAGAGGGTGTTTGTAGATCAGAACTCTCTTCCCGAAATAACTGTTAATGTTCGATTAGTTAACGCTAAAGCTGAGACTGATGTTTTTTTATTGTTAACCAGAGATACTAAGCACGGGATTCCAGCTCCTTACTGCCGGCAGCAATTTCCAATCCAGCTCCGCCCTCCCCCTACCCCCAGCGGGGAGGTGTTCCCTGGCGGTGGGGCTGACAAGCCGCACAAATCGGCGTACACTTCAGCGGGTCAGGAAGATCCCGTCGTGCGCCAATGGCGAGGAAGCGTCACCGCCAGAAAATACGTCACAGGGAGGCGGAGAATCCTGCCCATGGAGTTAGGGCATGTGTCAGCCAGGATTTCACACGTTGCCGAAAGACGTTCTCGAGGGTAAAAGGCCGACTCAGGTTCCTACGTTCTATTGGGGCGGCACGGTATCACAGTGGTTAGCACTGTTGCTCCACTGCGCCAGGGTCCCAGGTTCGATTCCCGGCTTCGGTCGCTGTCTGTGCGGAGTCTGCACGTTCTCCCCGTGTCTGCGTGGGTTTCCTCCGGGCGCTCCGGTTTCCTCCCACAAGTCCCGAAAGACGTGCTTGTTAGGTGAATTGGACATTCTGAATTCTCCCTCTGTGTACCCGAACAGGCGCCGGAGTGTGGCGACTAGGGGATTTTCACAGTAACTTCATTGCAGTGTTAATGTAAGCCCACTTGTGACAATAGAGATTATTAAATTAAATTAGTGGGCAACATTGCTCCAGATGCCACAAACCATCACTTTACACCGTCCAAACCAATGGTCCCCAAGTTTAATCTTTGGGCTGTGCTGAGTTGGGGGTTCTGATGACTAGGTGCTCCGTTCTCTAAATGTGTGTTTCAGCATAGCTTCCCAAACATTTGTTTCCCCTTCGAGGAGGAGTGAGGAGGCGATGGAAGGACTCCCAGCCCGTTAAACTGAGCTCCTCCCGTGGCCACCAGGCCCTGGCATGGGACTGGCACTCTGAGCTTCTGCTCTAAAATGTAGGGGTGCTACCTGTGGTGAACATATTATAGTAACCATTCACCACTGTACTACATTGTATCACGCTGTTGCCCATGTGGGCTCCACCTATGGACCATTGTACTGTACTACACTGATTGTATCATGTTGGTGCCCTTGTGGGCTCCGCCCCCTTGAGGGGAGGTATATAGAGCAGCTGTCCTGTAGGCGGCTCTCAGTGCAGAGCAGTCGCAGGCAGGCACTGTTCTTGTTGATTAAAGCCCCTGTTCACTTCTATTCTCTATCTCGAGTGAATTGATGGTCGCACCACTACCCCAGTGCCGCCATACTGCCTTTCTCCAGATTAAGCATTAGGGAGAAATAATGTGGGTGAGGGACATTTGTTCGAAATCAGGTTAGGCACAAAGTCTGCGGAGTGTGTGGAACTGAATCCAGACCAAAGTCGGTGAGAGTAAATTGGTGCAAGTGAAAACAACTATCTGAGGAGATCCTTTAAGAGTATCTGCAGGCTCCACAGTGGGCCTATGATCTTGCCGGCAACACTCACTTACCGACCAGTCCCGTTCTGCATGGTTAGCCCATTAGTCATAGCTGATGTGGCAGAACAGCAAGTGTTCCTTTTTTGTGCTAATTGTAAAGGTTATGCACTTTAGAAAAATAACACACGGCCCCTTTGATCATCAGAGATTGCAACAACGAAAACATCCCGGGCATCATAATCCCTCTGGGTTTTTAACAATTTCACAAAAAAGTTTCTGCGCTGTATTTATTGGACGCGATCTACCCGAATGGAAACAGCGACCCGTAGCGTGCGCGTTGAGCCGGGTGTTTCCTGGTACTTGGAGCACCAGGAAACACCACACTATTGAACGCCCATTCACATAGATACAGGGTCTTGGCAAGGAACGTCCCAAAGAGGCCACACTTTGTCCTGTTTTCTGCACTGAGGATCTCTGCTCGACGGAATTCTTCAGTGCGGCATTCCGCTATCCTGGACACCCCAACGCAACCCCCAACTCACCTGTAAGCGGGTCCTCAAGCCCTCCACACACCCGCACAGGGCACTCCTGGGCTCGAACTGCAGGGAAAATGCCAGCTTGACACCACCAGCCTAGCACTGCTCCTGCCAATGCCACCTGCATACCTTGGCAGTGCCAGGGTGCCACCCTGCTCAGAGGGCAAACGCCGAGGGGAGCCTCCAATCCCCTGTGGGACCCCCACAAGTGCCGTTCCGTCTGATTCCCCGTTTGTGGAGGCCACTCCTGAATGGCGCTCGCCTGAGATCTCCCAAGTGTTACATCCCACGCCTTGGTGAGAGCGTGAAGTGCCTATTACAGTCTAGTATGCAGATTGGCTAAAAGGTTCGCTGCTGCCTCACACCGCTGAGGTCCAAGGTTCGAATCCCAGCCCCCTGTCCGTGTGGGGTTTGCACATTCCCCCCGTGTCTGCGTGGGTTTCACCCTCACAACCCAAAGATGTGCAGGGTAGGTTGATTGGCCACGCTACATTGCCCCTTTAATTGGAAAAAATGAATTGGGTACTCTATTTTTTAAAAAAAGGTTTGATGGGAAGCACAAGTGGCTAGCACTGTGGCTTCACAGCGCCAGGGTCCCAGGTTCGATTCCCCGCTGGGTCACTGTCTGTGTGGAGTCTGCACGTTCTCCCCATGTCTGCATGGGTTTCCTCCGGGTGCTCCGGTTTTCTCCCACAGTCCAATGACGTGCAGGTTAGGTGGATTGGCCATGATAAATTGCCCTTAGTGTCCAAAAAGGTTAGGAGGGGTTATTGGATTACAGGAGGGCTTCTTAAAACAATATGTAAACAGTCCAACTAGGGAAGGGGCGGTACTGGACCTGGTATTGGGGAATGAGCCCGGCCAGGTGGTAGATGTTTCAGTAGGGGAGCATTTCGGTAACAGTGACCACAATTCAGTAAGTTTTAAAGTACTGGTGGACAAGGATAAGAGTGGTCCGAGGATGAATGTACTAAACTGGGGGAAGGCTAATTATAACAATATTAGGCGGGAACTGAAGAACATAGATTGGGGGCGGATGTTTGAGGGCAAATCAACATCTGACATGTGGGAGGCTTTCAAGTGTCAGTTGAAAGGAATACAGGACAGGCATGTTCCTGTGAGGAAGAAAGATAAATACGGCAATTTTCGGGAACCTTGGATGACGAGTGATATTGTAGGCCTCGTCAAAAAGAAAAAGGAGGCATTTGTCAGGGCTAAAAGGCTGGGAACAGACGAAGCCTGTGTGGCATATAAGGAAAGTAGGAAGGAACTTAAGCAAGGAGTCAGGAGGGCTAGAAGGGGTCATGAAAAGTCATTGGCAAATAGGGTTAAGGAAAATCCCAAGGCTTTTTACACTTACATAAAAAGCAAGAGGGTAGCCAGGGAAAGGGTTGGCCCACTGAAGGATAGGCAAGGGAATCTGTGTGTGGAGCCAGAGGAAATGGGCGAGGTACTAAATGAATACTTTGCATCAGTATTCACCAAAGAGAAGGAATTGGTAGATGTTGAGTCTGGAGTAGGGGGTGTAGATAGCCTGGGTCACATTGTGATCCAAAAAGACGAGGTGTTGGGTGTCTTAAAAAATATTAAGGTAGATAAGTCCCCAGGGCCGGATGGGATCTACCCCAGAATACTGAAGGAGGCTGGAGAGGAAATTGCTGAGGCCTTGACAGAAATCTTTGGATCCTCGCTGTCTTCAGGGGATGTCCCGGAGGACTGGAGAATAGCCAATGTTGTTCCTCTGTTTAAGAAGGGTGGCAGGGATAATCCCGGGAACTACAGGCCGGTGAGCCTTACTTCAGTGGTAGGGAAATTACTGGAGAGAATTCTTCGAGACAGGATCTACTCCCATTTGGAAGCAAATGGACGTATTAGTGAGAGGCAGCACGGTTTTGTGAAGGGGAGGTCGTGTCTCACTAACTTGATAGAGTTTTTCGAGGAGGTCACTAAGATGATTGATGCAGGTAGGGCAGTAGATGTTGTCTATATGGACTTCAGTAAGGCCTTTGACAAGGTCCCTCATGGTAGACTAGTACAAAAGGTGAAGTCACACGGGATCAGGGGTGAACTGGCAAGGTGGATACAGAACTGGCTAGGCCATAGAAGGCAGAGGGTAGCAATGGAGGGATGCTTTTCTAATTGGAGGGCTGTGACCAGTGGTGTTCCACAGGGATCAGTGCTGGGACCTTTGCTCTTTGTAGTATATATAAATGATTTGGAGGAAAATGTAACTGGTCTGATTAGTAAGTTTGCAGACGACACAAAGGTTGGTGGAATTGCGGATAGCGATGAGGACTGTCTGAGGATACAGCAGGATTTAGATTGTCTGGAGACTTGGGCGGAGAGATGGCAGATGGAGTTTAACCTGGACAAATGTGAGGTAATGCATTTTGGAAGGGCTAATGCAGGTAGGGAATATACAGTGAATGGTAGAACCCTCAAGAGTATTGAAAGTCAAAGAGATCTAGGAGTACAGGTCCACAGATCACTGAAAGGGGCTACACAGGTGGAGAAGGTAGTCAAGAAGGCATACGGCATGCTTGCCTTCATTGGCCGGGGCATTGAGTATAAGAATTGGCAAGTCATGTTGCAGCTGTATAGAACCTTAGTTAGGCCACACTTGGAGTATAGTGTTCAATTCTGGTCGCCACACTACCAGAAGGATGTGGAGGCTTTAGAGAGGGTGCAGAAGAGATTTACCAGAATGTTGCCTGGTATGGAGGGCATAAGCTATGAGGAGCGATTGAATAAACTCGGTTTGTTCTCACTGGAACGAAGGAGGTTGAGGGGCGACCTGATAGAGGTATACAAAATTATGAGGGGCATAGACAGAGTGGATAGTCAGAGGCTTTTCCCCAGGGTAGAGGGGTCAATTACTAGGGGGCATAGGTTTAAGGTGAGAGGGGCAAAGTTTAGAGTAGATGTACGAGGCAAGTTTTTTACGCAGAGGGTAGTGGGTGCCTGGAACTCACTACCGGAGGAGGTAGTGGAGGCAGGGACGATAGGGACATTTAAGGGGCATCTTGACAAATATATGAATAGGATGGGAATAGAAGGATACGGACCCAGGAAGTGTAGAAGATTGTAGTTTAGTCGGGCAGTATGGTCGGCACGGGCTTGGAGGGCCGAAGGGCCTGTTCCTGTGCTGTACATTTCTTTGTTCTTTGTTGTTTGTTTGAATAGGGTGGAAGTGAGGACTTAAGTGTGTCGGTGTAGACTCGATGGGCCGAATGGCCTCCTTTTGCACTGTATGTTCTATGTTCGAAAAACGTCATCCCCCCCACAATGGGCGGGATTCACGTTGCGACGTCTAGCGAGGCCACGTTAGATCTTGCGAGGTGTGGCGAGCCGGGTAGGTCCCGGAGTGGTGATCTCCGGGCTGTGCCACGCGGCCTTTCGGACACGGCGCGGACACGGTAGGTCGTGCCCATTATTTGCATTTAAAGAGGGAAAACACAACCTGTCTTTGTGGAGGTTCAACCGCAACCTAATGGAGCAAACACTGATCAATCTGTCTCCACGGGGGGGAAATGAAGCACCTGGTAGCCCAGCTTGGCTCCTTTTCAGTGAGGGGGTGTAATTGGAGTCAAACACTAATATTTACACAAGAATCTGCAGAATGTCCTCTTAAAGTTGCACCATTTGTCTCTGGTGACAAGATGTTTATTGTTCCAAGGTCCTTCAGAGGAGCAAGAATCTTTTTTAAAAAGTGGTGCTGCCTGGCCTCAAAGATTTGCATTTGTACATCGAGTCACGGAGCTTTACAGCAGAATTAGGCCATTCAGCCCATCGAGTCTGTGCCGAGCATGAAGTGCCTTTTGCAAGCCCAGGATGTCCGAAAGCGTTTTAAAATCAATGAAGTATTTCACAAATGGTGACAGCTACGAGTTAATCTGTTACCTGGTGCTGTCGTTTTTTTTGGCCTTCTTCAAAAGGGTGCAGGGAGGGTGGGGTCTTTTTTATTACCTGAGAGGGCAGGCTCTACATAATTTCTCATCTGAAGGGCTTAATAATCATCTTTATTGTCACAAGTTGGCTTACATTAACACTGCAATGAAGTTACTGTGAAAAGCCCCTAGTCGCCACACTCTGGCGCCTGTTCGGGTACACGGAGGGAGAATTCAGAATGTCCAATTCACCGAACAAGCACGTCTTTCGGGACTTTTGCGGAAGGAAACCGGAGGAAACCCACGCAGACACGGGGAGGACGTGCAGACTCCCCGCAGACAGTGACCCAAGCCGGGAATCGAACCCGGGACCCTGGCGCTGTGAAGCAACGGTGCTAACCACTGTGCTGCCGTGCCACGCCCGCCACCAACCGTGCGGGACTCCCTGAGCGCTGCACCGTAACGCCAGCCACGAGCTGCGTGCGCAGGACTCCGGGGCAGCACATGCAGCAGCGAGAAATGGAAAGATGGGCTGATGGGGCGGAAGGTGGCTCGTGTGGGGGGGGTAAATGCTACAACCGGATGTTTGGGCTCCAGCTTCTATGTAACGTAGGAGGAAGCGGCGCGAATTGGTTTCCTGCAATGGGCAATTGTCAGTCTTTTACTTAATTGGTTAAGTAAATGGAAATCAGTACTCACAACATATCTTCCCCTTGTTAAACAGCCCAATTAGTTTCGTGTTCTACCAAGTGAGGAGGCCAGCAATCCTGAATGCCCTGTACCTCTGTCCCTTTGTTTAAAACAAACTCTTTTATCCCACTCTGTGTTATAGTTGTCTGTGTTCAGGTTTGACTGTGCCAATTCACCCTTCACATAGAAAGCCGTTTTGTTTTTTAACTCCTCCCTCATTCTCCCATTCATTCAGATCAAAAGACTTCCTCAATGTGGACACGATTTTTAGGAACACCAGTCAGTGTTCATGGGTGTTAGCGGAGCGGAGTTATACTGCTGTTTCAGCATCTGCATTGTGCAAAGCTTGAGGCATCCACCTTTGACATCCCCCCCCCCCCCCCCCCACGTCCTTACGGAAAAGTTTGCAATGTTCATGAAGTGCCGACAGAAAAAAAGAGGGAATTTGCATTAATAGAGCGCCTTTTTAAGTTCTCTGCAGCCAATTTGTAGCGAAGCTGCTTACGATGTAAGAAATGTGGCCACCAGTTAGCGTACAGCAAGACCCCAGAAACAAGAGGCTACATTGATCAAAAGGGGCATCTTTTCAAGAGGGCCTTAACCAAAGTTTTGAGTCCACCTCCGACTGGCTGCTTCTAGCCAAACGGAGACGCGAAGGAGCTTTGTAAATGAACGTTTCGTCTGTTTGTTTCACTTTTATGTTGATATTAGGCTGGTGTTCAGCGGCCTGTGCATTCTTCACTTTTTGTGAAGTTATGTGTTTGTGTGAGTGTGTTGTGTTTGTTTGAGTGTCTGTGCCAATGAGTGTCCATATGTTTGTTTGTGTGTGTGTGGCTGTGAGTGCGAATATTTGTGTCTGGGAGTGTGAATATTTGTGTCTATATTTGTGTGCAAGTATGTCTGTGAGTGTGCGTTTGTGCCTGTGTGTGTGTCTGAGTGTGCATCTGTGTGAGTGTTTGTGTCTGTGAGTGCTGTTGTGTCTGAGTGTGTTTGTGTCTGTGAGTGTGTGTCTGTGAGTGTGTGTTTGTGAATGAATATCTGTGAGTGTTTGTGTCTGAGTGTGTGAATGTGAATATCTGTGAGTGTTTGTGTCTGTGAGTGTGTGTGTGAATGTGAATATCTGTGTTTGTGTCTGAGTGTGAATGTGAATATCTGAGTGTTTGTGCCTGTGAGTGTGTGTTTGTGTCTGTGAGTGTGAATGTCTGTGAGAGTGTTTGTGTCTGTGAGTGTGTGACTGAATTTGAATATCTGAGTGGTTGTATCTGTGAGTGTGTGTTTGTGAGCGTGTGTGTTTGTGAGTGTGAATGTGAATATCTGAGTGTTTGTGTCTGAGTGTGAATGTGAATATCTGAGTGTTTGTGCCTGTGAGTGTGTGTTTGTGAGTGTGAATGTGAATATCTGAGTGTTTGTGTCTGTGAGTGTGAATGTGAATATCTGAGTGTTTGTGTCTGTGAGTGTGTTTCTGAGTGTGAATGTCTGAGTGTGAATGTCTGAGTGTTTGTGTCTGAGTGTGTGTTTGAGAGTGTGAATGTGAATATCTGTGAGTGTTTGTGTCTGAGTGTGTGTTTGAGAGTGTGAATGTGAATGTCTGTGAGTGTTTGTGTCTGAGTGTGTGTTTGAGAGTGTGAATGTGAATGTCTGTGAGTGTGTGTTTGTGAGTGTGAATGTGAATATCTGAGTGTTTGTGTCTGAGTGTGTGTTTGAGAGTGTGAATGTCTGTGAGTGTTTGTGTCTGTGAGTGTGAATGTGAGTGTGAATGTGAATACCTGTGAGTGTCTGTGAGTGTGTGTTTGTGTCTGTGAGTGCTTGTGTCTGTGAGTGTGAATGTGAATATCTGAATGTTTGTGTCTGTGAGTGTGTGTTTGTGAGTGTGAATGTGAATATCTGTGTGTGTTTGTGTCTGTGAGTGTGTGTTTGTGAGTGTGAATGTCTAAGTGTTTGTGTCTGTGAGTGTGTGTTTGTGAGTGTGAATATCTGTGAGTGTTTGTGTCTGTGAGTGTGTGTTTGTGAGCGTGTTTGTGTCTGTGAGTGGGTGTTTGTGAGTGTGCGTATTTGTGTACGTGAATGTGTGTTTGTGTCTGAGTGTGTTTGTGAGTGTGAATATCTGTGAATGTTTGTGTTTGTGAATGTCTGTGAGAGTGTGAATGTCTGTGAGAGTGTGAATGTCTGTGAGAGTGTTTGTGTCTGTGAGTGAGTGTTTGTGAGTGTGAATATCTGTGGTGTTTGTGTCTGTGAGTGGGTGTTTGTGAGTGTCAATGTGAATATCTGTGAGTATTTGTGTCTGAGTGTGTGAGTGTGTTTGTGAGTGCGAGTACTGTGAGGGCAGCACGGTAGCACAGTGGTTAGCACAATTGCTTCACAGCTCCAGGTTCGATTCCCCGCTGGGTCACTGTCTGTGCGGAGTCTGCACTTTCTCCCCGTGTCTGCGTGGGTTTCCTCCAGACGCTCCGGTTTCCTCCCACAGTCCAAAGACGTGCAGGATAGGTGGATTGGCCATGCTAAATTTCTCTTAGTGCCAAGAAGTTTAAGTGGGGTTACGGGGAAAGGGTAGAGACGTGGTCTTGAGTAGGGTGCACTTTGTTAGGGCCGGTGCAGACTCGATGGGCCGAATGGTCTCCTTCTGCACTGTTAATTCTATGATTCTGAGTGTGTGGTTGTGTCTGTGAGTGTGTTTTTGTGTCTGTGAGTGTGTGTTTGTGAGTGTGAATGTCTGAGTGTTTATGTCTGTGAGTGTGTGTTTGTGTCTGTGAGTGGGTGTTTGTGTCTGTGAGTGTGTGTTTGTGAGTGTGAATGTCTGAGTTTATGTCTGTGAGTGTGTGTTTGTGTCTGTGAGTGGGTGTTTGTGAGTGTGAATGTCTGAGTGTTTATGTCTGTGAGTGTGTGTTTGTGTCTGTGAGTGGGTGTTTGTGAGTGTGAATGTCTGAGTGTTTATGTCTGTGAGTGTGTGTTTGTGTCTGTGAGTGGGTGTTTGTGTCTGTGAGTGTGTGTTTGTGAGTGTGAATGTCTGAGTGTTTATGTCTGTGAGTGTGTGTTTGTGTCTGTGAGTGGGTGTTTGTGAGTGTGAATGTCTGAGTGTTTATGTCTGTGAGTGTGTGTTTGTGTCTGTGAGTGGGTGTTTGTGAGTGTGAATGTCTGAGTGTTTATGTCTGTGAGTGTGTGTTTGTGTCTGTGAGTGGGTGTTTGTGTCTGTGAGTGTGTGTTTGTGTCTGTGAGTGGGTGTTTGTGTCTGTGAGTGTGTGTTTGTGAGTGTGAATGTCTGAGTGTTTATGTCTGTGAGTGTGTGTTTGTGTCTGTGAGTGGGTGTTTGTGTCTGTGAGTGTGTGTTTGTGTCTGTGAGTGTGTGTTTGTGTCTGTGAGTGGGTGTTTGTGAGTGTGCTTGTGAGTGCGAGTACTGTCCGCTCTAATCCCTCGGGATGTTGAAGCTGATTGACCATTTAACTGTGTGTGTTTCCCAGTGTGACCCTGTTTGAAGTTGGTGGCAGAAGTGTTAAATGTAACTTGAAGAGAAGGAGAGAGAGAGATCCATTCATCAAACGAGTTTGTGCAGTTTGCAGCTCGGGTCATTCGTCCAGATCTCCCGAGGAAGGCACTTGGAGCGGGGAGGCACCCACACTAAAAGACAACAGTCCAAGGATCAGAGCAATATTGAACTGCCTGTTGACCCAAGTGCGAAACAGGACAAAGAATGGATTCCAGAAATGAATCTTTGGACATTCACGAACCTGACTTTCTGGATTATGCTGACTGGTACATAGATGATCGTTTGGAGCCCACCTCCCCTCCCGAAGAGTACGTTGTTCATTTTAATTCTAATGTTAACTTCAATTTCTGTTTCCTCAAATGTGTGACGCGCTTCCTTGACTTTATGTTTTGCTTTGTTCCGCAGTGTAACATCCTGTAACCCCATCATCCCAGGTGATTTGTATCATGTCTGCACAGCAGGTATATCGGTGAGTTTACTCGATTCAGCTCTTAATTTGTGAGTTGGGACACATGTCTGTGATTCTCAAGTTATCGATGTAGCTTGAAGTGAGCCAGGTATTAAGTAATTTACGCATTGTGGGGGGGTGGGGGGGGGGGGCGGAAAGGGCAACTTCTTCCACCATTGATGGGAGACAGTTTCTGCCGTTTTACCGTTTGTAGCGAGATTTCAAATGTCATTGCCCCCGTGCACCGCTGTGGGAGTGCCGCACTGACACAGGTGCCATCTCTTGAATGGGATGTCAAACCGAGGCCCCACGAGTGATCTCGGTGAGTCGTGGACGATATTGTGACACTATCTCTGATGAGTAGCCAGGGCCATTCACTCTGATGTCCTGGACGATTTGTACCTCCCTACCACGCATATTTATCTCATTGTGGGACTTACTTATCTTATTTGTGGAACTTTGCTGTGTTGTTTTGTTTTGAAATAGTAACAACACTTCCAAAAGGAAATAATTGGCTTGATGGTGTGAAAGATGACGTGCGGCATGGTAACACTGTTGTTTCACAGCGTCAGGGTCCCAGGTTCGATTCCGAGCTTGGGTCACTGTCTGTGGGGAGTCTGCACGTTCTCCCCGTGTCTGCGTGGGTTTCCTCCGGTTTCCTCCCACAATCCCGAAAGACGTGCTTGTTCGGTGAATTGGACATTCTGAATTCTCACTCTGTACCCGAACAGGCGCCGGAATGTGGCGACGAGGGGATTTTCACAGTAACTTCATTGCACTGTTAATGTAAGCCTACTTGTGACAATAATAAAGATTATTTTAAAAAAGATTAAAATATGTTATAAAAGGGCAGCACGGAGGCGCAGTGGCTAGCACTGCTACCCTACGGCGCCGAGGTCCCAGGTTCGATCCCGACTCTGGGTCACTGTCCGTGTGGAGTTTGCACATTCTCCCCGTGTATGTGTGGGTTTCGCCCCCACAACCCAAAGATGTGCAGGGTAGGTGGATTGACCACGCTAAATTGCCCCTTAATTGGAAAAAATGAATTGTGTCCTCTAAATTAATTTTTTTTAAAGATGTTATTAAAAATAAGGCTCGGTCTTCTTACTTCCCCCACCTTCTGATACCTTTCCCCGTGAATAACCAGCAGCGTCCATCATTCATTGATTTTCCTTTGCCCCTTTTACCCCATCTGAAATTATAGTGGTAAGGAATGTTCAGAGCATGGGACGCCATGTTGGGTTAGAATATTCAATGGAGGGCAGCTCGGTGGTGCAGTGGTTAGATCTGGGACTAGGACGCTGAGGACCCAAGTTCGAATCCAGGCCCTGGGCCACTGTCCGTGTGGAGTTTGCACATTCTCCCCGTGTCTGCGTGGGTCTCACCCCCACAACCCAAAGATGTGCAGGGTAGGTGGATTGGCCACGCTAAAGGGCAGCACGGTAGCATTGTGGATAGCACAATTGCTTCACAGCTCCAGGGTCCCAGTTTCGATTCCGGCTTGGGTCACTGTCTGTGCGGAGTCTGCACATCCTCCCTGTGTGTGTGTGGGTTTTCTCCGGGTGCTCTGGTTTCCTCCCACAGTCCAAAGGTGTGCAGGTTAGGTGGATTGGCCATGATAAATTGCCCTTAGTGTCCAAAATTGCCCTTAGTGTTGTGTGGGGTTACTGGGTTATGGGGATAGGGTGGAGGTGTGGACCTTGGGTAGGGTGCTCTTTCCAAGAGCCGGTGCAGACTCGATGGGCCGAATGGCCTCCTTCTGCACTGTAAATTCTATGATCTATGATAAATTGCCCCTTAATTGGAAAAGAATAATTGGGTACTCAAATTTTTTTAAAAGAAAAGAATATTCAATTGGGTTCTATTAAGTCTTCCCAGGAGCAGGGAGTTTGGTGGGGGGGGAAACTGGTATTGGGAAGACATTCCTTTGCTTGAAAAAATGACATGGGTACAGATAATTAACGACTCAACCTCTTTCTGCTGGCGATGAATTCAGCCAGACCCAATGTAATTAAGGCCCCCCCCCCCCCCCCCTTCATATAAAGGATGGCAGGAATTTGGAATCCCCAGCAGATCAATTGTTAATTTTAAATCGAAGTCTGATAAAACAAATTTGGTCAACCAAAGCTATTAAGAGACACGGTGTAGAGGCGGGTACACGGTGTTAGGGGGCAGATTGGCTCTTGTCGAATGGCGGAAAAGGTTCAATAGGCGACACCGGTTCCTCTGCCCTGCAGGCTGTTCCGCCCACCAGAATGCCAAAAGGGCTTCAGGAGGCTTTACCGGGCACCTTGTGTGTGAGTTCTCCCTCCTTCTCTTTCAGCTCGTGGTTCTGGTGTTGCTGTCCTTCAGTGTGAAGCGGAGGCGATTGTGCAAAGGTTGCTGCGCTGGAGCCCCTGGCCTGTTGCAGTTAAGTGCCTGCTCTCGGGGCGGGGGGGGGGGGGGGGGGGGGGGGGGTCAGCATTTGAACCCTGGATGAACTAAAATCGGGGCTTCCTCAGGTCAAACCGTGATGTTAGCTGTCACTGCGTTAAGTGCGCTGGGAGCACTGAAGTTGCACCTACTTAGTAATGTTTATTCAAGTATATCTGTCTGTGCCTCACTCCAACTCTCAAGCTGGGTTTTGCTGCTCATAAAATGGATCGGGTTACTCGACACTTGTACATGCAGTTCCTGATTAAAAGCGCCAAGGTTTTTTTTTGTGTAAACCTGCTCCAGCTCATCCGCTGCTCAGTACAAGTTGGAAAAGTACAAACTACACCCCCCACCCCCCCAAGTTTAACTCTTCCCCCCGCCCCCCCCCCCCCCCCAAGGCATTGGGTTCATGAGATGAGGTGTTTTTTATTCTTATTCCTTCGAGCAAAAAGGTTTGAATCGATCGATTGTCTTCTCCTTCGACCTCTGCCCTTTCCTGAAATGTCCCAGGTCCCGCTTGGTGAGGCAGCCAGCAAATGCTCATTAAAGTGGGATTTGAAACCTGATGGGTTCCAAGCAGAAAGTAGGTTAATCCCCACTCTCTGTATGTGTAACATTATTCTGCGTTGATCCCCACCAGCTAAACCCTCATTAAGAGTTCCTACTGTTTGAAAAGCTGCGGCGTGGTGGCACAGTGGTTAGCACTGCTGCCTCAAGGCGCCAGGGACCCGGGTTCAATTCCGGCCTTGGGTGACTGTCTCTGCACGGTCTCCCCGTGTCTGCGTGGGTTTCCTGCGCGTGCTCTGGTTTCCTCCCACACCCCAAAGATGTGCCGGTGAGGTGGATTGGCCACGCTAAAATTGCCCTTAGTGTCCAAAGATGTGCAGGTTTTGTGGCGTTATGGGAATAGGGTGGGCAAGTGGGCCCAGGTGGGGGTGCACTTTCGGAGGGCCGTTGCAGCCTTGATGGGCCGAATGGCCTCCTTCTGCAGTGCAGGCACTTTTGCAACCTACCTGACCACAATATAAATCTTTAAGGTGCGGAACTTTTCCCGCACTGACATTGGTGAGGAGAGAGCAGTGAGGTGGTGTGTGTCCAGCTTCTCCCCTCAGCTGAACTGTTAGTTTTGCGTCAATTCTGCAGTGTTTCCATTGCTCCCAATCTGCAGAACCCCCAAGGCATAGGGGTACGGAGACCAGCTCCTGCGGGGAGAAATAGCCTTTGCTAATCTTTTCAACCAAGTGCATTGAAAGAGAAAAACTCTCGTTATTGTCAAAAGAAGGGGAAAGGCTGCCGCCTGGCAGTATCGCTGCAGAGGGAGCTGGCCTTCTGATGATAGGTCACACACGTGAAATGTCGGGCGGGATACCCTGGTCCTGCCGAAGGCCACTCCCTGCGGCCGGAGTCATTGACTTCGGCAGGACGGGAAGAACCGGTGAGTGTTTCCACTGCTGGAAAATCCCCATGGGGTGGGTGAGTGTGGGCGGAAAATCCCGGCCATTAACTCTGTCTCCCTGCACTCATGTGGCTACATGTTAGGTTATTGTTTGGCAACCTTCTTATGAGGCCTCGGTTGTTACAGAGACTGGGGGGTTTATTTAAACAGCCCTGATTTCTTCCCTCACCTATCACCAATCCACCTGCCCTGCACATCTTTGGGTTGTGGGGGCGAAACCCACGCAGGCACGGGGAGAATGTGCAAACTTCACACGGACAGTGATCCAGAGCCGGGATCGAACATGGGACCTCGGTGCCGTGAGGCTGCAGTGCTAACCCACTGTGCCACCGTGCTGCCCTTGGAACAAGATTGTTAACATTCTAACCATTAAGTCTTAAAGGGAGATTGTGGGGGCCTTTGTCCTAGCAGACTAATGGGCACTAGACTGCCAGGCCTGGCTTATGAAATGTGGATGGCCTTTGTGTAATTCCCTTTGAATTTGACCCTGCAGCCCACAGGTTGGGGCGGGGCGGGGGGCGGGGGGGGAGGATTAGGGTCTCTTCAGAGGTAACGAAATGTAAATTTCTTCGATACTGCCAAATAACCCCTTCTGTTCAGGGTCACAGACAGACATAACTTCAGCCATTTTAAAAGGCCCATTTTTAAAAAATTATTGAATTTAGCCATGAGGACATATTAATGTGATTTCCTCTCCTTCCGACAAGGTGGTTGCAATGGATTAAGAATGATTTGCGAATAGATCAATATTAATTCTTTCTCCCTCCTATATCCCCCTCCGATTTACATCTCCCTATCAACAAACATTCTCTTCCTTCCTGCCTCGCGAACTGATCAGTGTCGAAATAGTAACAAAATAATTGATTGGGATATTTCACTGCAACTCAAAACCACATTCCGTCATAATTTTCCTTCAGCTTTCTATTTTAACGTGGACATAATGCTCTGTGTTCCCAGTCCAGTTGGCTTCCTGGAACATGACTACCACAGAGGAATTGCCGCGAGTGTGTTTGGAGTGCTCTTTTGTTCGCTGTGCGCTGTGGTCCTTGACGACGATCCTTTACCCTTCATCAGAAATTCCCCGAGGGAGACCAGAGGTAAATGGAGCAAATTGCGTTGAGTCTCGGTGAGAAACTTCTCCACAGCGAGGAGACGAAAAACAAATGCCGGAGATTGATTGCCCTGTGACTTTATTGGGGCTCTTTCCATTTTTATGAATGTTGTTTTGTTTGGGATGCTTTCAGTGCCAAGATAGTAAAACGCATGAAAGTAACTTTTGTCTTGGGAAGAATTGTTTCATTGTCCCGCGGGATGTGGTCTCACTGACCTGACCAACATATCTTGCCCGTCCCTAATTGCCCTTGACAAGATGGCTGCGTGTGTTTTTAAAAGGATTTTCAATGACCGATATGTATTACTTGGCCACAAGAGATTGTTAAGTCCAGCTCATAAGATCAATGGAGAAAGGGGGCCTGCGCTCCCATTTTAAAAAATGTTGTGTTCTATGATAATTTTAGACAGATAATAATAATCTTTATTATTTGTCATAATATACACCAGTATATCATGGAGACACACGCTGATGGACACACAGTGGGACCAATCAACACACACAACACCGCAGCCAATCACCAGTGAGAGCACACGCACTATAAAGACGGGGGGCATCAGAGTTCCCGCTTATTCGAGTAGCAGCTAGCTAGGAGGACAGAGCTCACAGCCTGCAACACCGACATTCACCATGTGCTGAGTGCATCGACTGGTTAGGACAAGGCAAAGGTCTTTAGTTAAAGCTAATATCGTATTAACCCACAGTCTGAGTATGTTTAAACAGTTAATGATTCAATAAAATAATGTTGCACTATTTCAAGTGTTGGTGACCTGTATGTGATCCAGAACACCCAACATATTATGGTACCAGGAGTGCGGTGGGATATTAGCACTTCTTAGACCTACCTGCAAGTGGTCTGCCTTCCGCCAGCATTCCGTCATCCTGCAGCATGGACAACATCAGCCCGCCGCCGCCGCTCCGCATTGCCGGCAACCTTGGGGCCAACTGGAAGATTTTCAAACAGCGCTTCCAGTTCTTCCTCGAAGCCACGGACAGGGGGGGCGCCTCGGACACCAGAAAGATTGCCCTTCTCCTCTCCACGGCCGGGGACCATGCCATCCACATTTTCAACTCTCTCACCTTCGCAGATGACGAAGATAAGACGAAGTTCAAGACGGTTCTCCTCAAGTTTGACACTCACTGCAGCGTAGAGGGGAATGAAAGTTTTGAATGCTACGTGTTCCAGCAGCGTTTGCAGGGTAAGGATGAACCTTTCCAATCCTTTCTCACGCACCTCCGCATCCTTGCGCAATCTTGCAGCTACGGGCCCACCTCCGACTCCATGATACGCGACCAGATCGTTTTCGGTGTTCAGTCGGACCCCCTACGCCAGCAGCTCCTCAAAGTAAAGCAACGCACCTTAGCGACCGCCATCGAGACCTGTGTCCCACATGAAAATGCCACCAGTCGGTATTCCCATATACAAGCGGCTGAAATGGCGCGGCAAGGTCCCCACGAGGCGGAATGGGTCCAAGTGATTGAGAACCTCCAGGGCCTCAGCCTGGATGAGGGCGGCCATTTTGCGTGCTTTTCGCAGGCTCCCGCGCTTGTACGGACCAAACGAGGGGACGGCGACGTTGAGGAACGTAATGCGCAGGCGCGCACCACGCATGCACGGTGGCGCAACAAATGTGCTGACGTCACGACGTGCGGCAACTGTGGCTCCGCCCACTTAAAGCGGCAATGGCCCGCAAAATCTCGACAATGCCTATGATGTGGAAGACTTGGCCACTATGCTGCCTTCTGTCGAGCAGCTCAGCCTTCCAACTCATACCGCTTCAGCCAGCCTCGCAGGAATGTTCGGGCAATTCAACCCATGGTCACCGAGTCCGATGCGGACCTCCCACACAGCAGTGACACCGAGGACCCGAAGGCACCTTTTCGAGTCGGTGTCGTAACGAAAAACAGGCTGTCCCCGAAGCAAAGACACCAGCCGCTGTCGGTATACAGCATCGATCCAGACGATGAGTGGTGTGCCACCCTGACGGTCAACCGGTCCCAAATACCATTCCGCCTGGACACTGGTGCCTCCGCCAATCTCATGTCGTGGTCTGCTTTCCAAAGCCTTCGTGTCAAACCAGCCATCCTGCCATCGGCCTGCCAGCCATTGGACGACAATGGCAACATCATTCCTGCTACCGGCTCGTGCCAACTCGAAGTGACGCACAAGTCACGGAAAGCCACCCTTCCTTTCGAGATCGTGGGCTCCTCGAAGGACTCCCTGCTTGGCGCACAGGCATGCAAGCTGCTGAACCTCGTTCAAAGAGTTCACTCTCCCTCTCCCGATGAGACGTCTGCCTTCCAGGACGCTGACTTCAGGGCGCAACTCAACGCCATCATCGGCCAGCACCGCGACATCTTCGAAGGCATGGGCACGCTCCCATATACTTACAAGATCCTACTCAAACAGAACGCCACACCTGTGGTGCACGCACCTCGCAGAGTCCCAGCACCCTTCAAGGACTGCCTCAAGCAGCAGCTGCAGGACCTCCAAGACCAAGGAGTGATCTCCAGAGTTACGGAACTAACCGACTGGGTCAGTTCCATGATGTGCGTAAAAAAAGCCTTCCGGCGAGCTGAGAATTTGCATTGATTCCAAGGATCTGAATCACAATATCATGAGGGAGCATTATCCGATTCCCAAGCACGAAAAGATCACATGCGAGATGGCTCACGCCAAGCTC
This sequence comes from Scyliorhinus torazame, assembly GCF_047496885.1. NCBI lineage: Eukaryota > Metazoa > Chordata > Chondrichthyes > Carcharhiniformes > Scyliorhinidae > Scyliorhinus > Scyliorhinus torazame. Next base: position 11,012,313 of record NC_092736.1, on the reverse strand, counting down.
TTCACCAAACTTGACGCCTCGAAAGGTTTCTGGCAAATCCAGCTCGACAAATCCAGCAGGAAACTGTGTACCTTTAACACCCCCTTTGGCAGATATTGTTACAACAGGATGCCGTTTGGGATCATATCTGCTTCAGAAGTGTTCCACAGGATCATGGAACAAATGATGGAAGGCATTGAAGGTCGATGACATAATCATTTGGTCCACCACCCCGCAGGAGCATGTCAGTCGCCCCCAGTGCGTGTCCAAACACATACGGGAGCAGGGCCTACACCTCAACAGAGCCAAATGCTCCTTTGGTCAGACGGAACTCAAGTTCCCAGGGGACCACATCTCCCAGTTGGGTGTGCGGCCGGATGCGGACAAGGTGGCTGCTATCTCAGCCATGAAAACGCCAGAGGACAAGAAGGTGGTCCTCCGATTTCTGGGCATGGTCAACTTCCTAGGAAAGTTCATCCCTAACCTCACCTCTCATACCACGGCTCTCAGGAACCTGGTCAGGAAGACAACAGACTTCCAATGGCTTCCTGCCCACGAGCGCGAATGGAGAGAACTCAAAACCAAACTCATCACGGCCTCGGTCTTAGCTTTTTTTGATCCAGCGAAAGAGACAAAAAATTCGACCGATGCCAGCCAGTCTGGCATTGGGGCAGTGCTCCTGCAACGCGATGAGGCCTCATCATGGACCCCCATTGCATATGCGTCATGCGCCATGACCCCCACGGAACAGCGCTATGCGCAGATAGAAAAGGAGTGCCTGGGCCTGTTGACCGGTGTCATCAAGTTTCATGATTATGTGTACGGCCTTCCCCAATTCACCGTCGAGACCGACCATCGCCCGCTGGTCAATATAATACAGAAAGACTTGAACGACATGACGCCTCGCCTCCAGCGTGTTTTGCTCAAGCTCCGGCGATACGACTTCCAGCTGGTATACACCCCGGGCAAATACATAATCATTGCCGACCCTCTCTCCAGGGCAGTCAACACTCCGTGTGACCCAGCGGGATTCGTCTGTCAGGATGACGCCCATGTCTACCGGCCATGGATGAACGTCTCGTCCAAATTCGCCACGAGACGGTGGCTGACCCTTTGCTACAGTGTGTCATGCGCCACCTAACAGACGGGTGGCTCAAGGGCCAATGCCCGCAGTTCTACAACATCAGAGATGATCTGGCGGTAGTCGATGGTGTTCTCCTGAAGCTGGACCGCATTGTCATCCCGCACAGCATGCACCAGCTCGTCTTGCAACAGCTACACAAGGGCCACCTTCACGTGGAGAAGTGCCGCCGACGGGCCCGACAGGCAGTGTACTGGCCCGGCATCAATGCGACATCGCCAACACCGTCCTCAACTGCCCCACCTGTCAGCGTTTCCAGCCGGCCCAACCACGTGAGACCCGACAGCCCCGTGAGTTGGTCACGTCCCCTTGGTCCAAGGTCGGCACGACCTGTTCCGCGCGCTGGGCAGGGACTATGTCTTGATTGTAGACTACTTTTCAAACTACCCGAAAGTGGTACGTTTACACAACATCACATCGTCTGCAGTCATCCGTGCCTGCAAGGACACCTTTGCTTGTCACGGCGTCCCACTCACTGTGATGTCGGACAATGGCCCCTGCTTCGCAAGCCAGGAATGGTCCAACTTTGCCAGGGGGTACAACTTTGTACATGTGACATCCAGTCCCCTGTACCCCCAATCCAACGGCAAAGCGGAGAAAGGCATCCACATAGTCCAACGGCTCCTCTGCAAGGCTGCCATGCGAGATCAGTCTTCTACCTCGCCCTGCTGGCCTATCGCTCGGCCCCACTGTCCACTGGCCTGTCGCCAGCCCAGCTGCTCATGGGTCGCACCCTGAGGACGACGGTACCGTCCATTCATGTCCCAGACCTCGACCACGTTCCGGTCCTTCAACGAATGCAACTGTCTCGTGCACAGCACAAGGCGGCTCATGACTCCTGCGCAGCTGATCTCCCTGCTCTGGCTCCAGATGACAAAGTCCGCATCCATCTTCCGGATGGTGGCTGGTCTGCAACTCCCGTGGTTCTTCGACAGGTGGCTCCCCGCTCGTTCCTGGCTCGTCTACCGGATGGCTCCATTCTGCGCCGTAATCGACGTGCCCTTTGTCTCGTTCCGCGCTCGCTACGTGATCTTCCACCATTGCCACGCCCTCCTGTTGACCCTGACCTGGACCAGGCAGAGATCCCGGTCTCTCTGCATCCTCCTCACTCTGACGCAGTCCAGCCGCTCCTCAGCCAGCGGCTCCCGACCCACCCTTGAGGCGGTCAACCAGAATTCGTCGCCCACCTCAGAGACTTAATTTGTGAACATTGTGGACTTATGGACTTTCTGATTTGTTCTGTTCTTCCGTTTAATCGTTCAAGTGGTTTGTATATAGTGTTCATCTCGTTATTCTTGTGACACACTGTTTTTCTGCACCAGGCACCTTCCCATGTAAATAGCTTAGTTTTTATGTACATAGTCCTGTAATATTTTGCACACACGTAGTCAGAAACATTCACCACACACTATTTATTGTCACACAGATACATTTTTTATAAAAGAGGGGATGTCATAATATACACCAGTATATCATGGTGCAGACACACACTGATGGACACACAGTGGGACCAATCAACACACACAACACCGCAGCCAATCACCAGTGACAGTAAACGCACTATAAAGACAGGGGGCATCAGAGTTCCCGCTCATTCGAGTAGCAGCTAGCTAGGAGGACAGAGCTCACAGCCTGCAACACAGACATTCACCATGTGCTGAGTGCATCGACTGGTTAGGACAAGGCAAAGTTCTTTAGTTAAAGCGAGTATCGTAACAACCCACAGTCTGAGTATGTTTAAACAGTTAATGATTCAATAAAATAGTGTTGCACTATTTCAAGTGTTGGTGACCTGTGTGTGATCCAGAACACCCAACACATCATTATTGTCACAAGTAGTCTTACATAAATGCTGCAGTGTAATTACTGTCAAAACCCTCTAGTCGCCACACTCTGGCACCTGTTCGGGTACACTGAGGGAGAATTCAGAATGTCTAATTCACCTAACGAGCACGTCTTTCGGGACTTGTGGGAGGAAACCGGAGCACCCGACGGAAACCCACGCAGACGGGGAGAACGTGCAGACTCCGTACAGACAGTGACCCAAGCCGGGAATCGAACCCGGGACCCTGGCGCTGTGAAGCAACAGTGCTAACCACTATGTTACCGTGCCGATTCATTCCGTATCAAGCAAGTTTACATTTTGGTTGTGCGCACAAATCTGGTTCAATGCAAGGGGTATAATCTAAACATCAATCAACGCATTGCACAATTTGTAAAGGGTATACTTGGGGTTTGTTTGAGGAACATTGAATACTGGATGTTTTTGTTGGACACAGATTTTTAAAATAAATTTAGTGTACCCAATTATTTTTTTTCCAATTAGGGGCAATTTAGCGTTGCCAGTCCATCTAACCCGCACATCTTTGGGTTGTGGGGGTGAGACCCACACAGGCATGGGGAGAATGTGCAAACTCCACACGGACAGTGACCCGGGGCCGGGATTTGAACCCGGGTCCTCCGAGACGCAGTCCCAGTGCTAACCACTGCGCCACATGCCACCCTTGGACCCCGGTTTTATGACAGTAAATAGTGTCAATGTTAAAAGGATCAGAAGTTGTAGCTTCGATAAACAGTGAATACTATCAGCAATATGTAGAGGAGCAATTTGTGAATTTAGATCCATTGGATATTTTGCTCTAACCAAACTTGCTCTCCTTTCCTTTTTCCCCAAAGAGTACTGGAAGATCACTGCCTTGCTTTACTACCCAGCCCTATACTATCCCCTTCTTGCATGTGCGACAGTCAAGAATAAATTGGGTTACCTGCTTGGCAGTCTGCTATCCTGGCTACACTTTAGCATTTCCATTTGCCAGAATGTTGAATGTCCCTTACCATACAAGGTACTTATTTATTCCTTCTGTTTCCGCTTATGCAATTGTCTCAAGTTTTAATCGGAGATTTGCTCTAACTCCATCTACTGCGCGGACTGTATCGCTATTGTTGCAACTTGAAATGATTTGTGGAAACACAGTACAATGATCCCATTCTTTCGTTATCTGGGCAGAAAGCAGCTCCCTCCGCTCCTGAATGCTGGGAACTGACGGGAAATCACTCCCAATCTGCGTTGGCTCCGATTGCAAAACAAAGTTTTGAACAGTTGCTCAAATATTAGCTCTCCGAGGGTAATAGGAATCCGTCCATCTTGGCATTGGTCCTGAAATTCTTTTACTCTCAAGGAGCCCCTTTGTTGTTCAGGGTGTCAACACATGTTGACTGTAATTCAAGAGGTTTCATCGCGTGACCTACTACTGTCCCACCCCCCACACTCCTACCATCGGTTACCTCGCATGTCCCTCCTGGTGGCACATTGCCTTCCCAAGTCATTGGTTCTCAATTTCGAATTGGATGTTAATTGTCTCCAATAATTTAATACTGTCAAAGAAAACCAGATTTTTTGTTTCGAAACCCTCACTTTCCTCCTGGGATTTTGCTTACGACTGTATCCTGTGAACTAGACAATCCAACTTGCAACTCCCACTCAGTGGATTAGTCACTGTCCAGCTGCAAGGTGATCAGTGCAGTTATTTAATCAGTTAAAAGTTCCAAGTCAAGCACTCAATCAGCAGGAATCTTGAAATGAAAATCGCTTATTGTCACGAGTAGGCTTCAATGAAGTTACTGTGAAAAGCCCCTAGTCGCCACATTCCGGCGCCTGTTCGGGGAGGCTGGGACGGGAATTGAACCGTGCTGCTGGCCTGCCTCGGTCTGCTTTAAAAGCCAGCGATTTAGCCCAGTGAGCTAAACCAGCCTCTATCCCCAATCCTCGATCCCCAATCTTCCAATCCCCAAAGTCAACAAAGCTTTTTCCGTCTCCCATGTGACGTTGCTGGAGGGGGTGGGGTGGGGGGGATGGAAAGTCCTGCCTAGTGCATGGAATCATAACATATAATCATATAATTTACAGTGCAGAAGGAGGCCATTCAGCCCATCGGGTCTGCACCGGCCCTTGGAAAGAGCACCCCACTCAAGCCCACACCTTCACCCTATCCCCATAACCCAGTAACCCCACCTAACCTTTTGGACACTTAAGGGGCAATTTATCATGGCCAATCCATCTAACTTGCACATCTTTGGACTGTGGGAGGAAATCGGAGCACCCGGAGAAAACCCACAAAGACACAGGGAGAACGTCATAGATAGTGACCCAAGCCGGGAATCGAACCTGGGACCCTGGAGCTGTGAAGCAACTGTGCTAACCACTGTGCTGCCATGCCAAGCTTGTCGCAAAGCTATCCCTCAAGATGCTCCTCCTTGATACCTGACACTCTGACCTATCAATGTGATGCCAAGCCACGGGAAAATCCCGGCGTCTGTTCTCTTTCCACAGATTCCCTCAGAACCGCAGTGCATTTTCCACTTGTATCTTGGATTGCTGGCATCTGCAGTATTTTGCCCTTGAGTTCTCCCAGTTGTTCGGTTCAATATTTATCCCGCATACAACAACTGGTTGTTTATTCCGTTGTCAGTTTTGTGCGAGCTCGCTGTGTGTTAAGATCCCCTTACAGACCCAATCATTTCTTTAAAGATATTCGAATTTCCAGTGGCAAACTGGAAAGGCCACACAGCAAGAATTCATGTTTTGGGAATCTTCTATCCAGTAACAAACTGTCTAACATTGTCTGAACACTATTCAATGGGCAACCTCTGCTCTGAACCACAGAAACGATCCCCCATTTAACATTTGCACCAACTGAAAATCCCCTCCATGGTTACACTTTAATGTGTCGCCGAAGTTGGCACTTTTTATTCTCCAGGAACTACTCCAAAGTTACTCTTAACTCCCATGGGTTTGCATCCTTTCTTTCCCTTCCCAACCTGGGCAACTCCTCATCCCAGATCTGACTTACACGATGGCGAGGGATGAATTGGGGATTCTCCTCTCTCGCCAAGCTGGGCGAATCTTCCAGTCTCATTTAAATCCTCACAAACTGAGTCTCGTCAATCTGAGTACGAGTGACCACCTACATTTTGAATGGGGACTGACAGGGCTATCATTTTCTCTGCCTCCTATCTCCCCCTCTCTCTCAGACTTTTTGTGTCTCGGGAGAAATCTGCAACCCGATCCTACAATGGCTTCCCTAGACTTCTCTCTTCTCAACCCCATCTCCATGACAAAGTGAATTGCATAGGCCTTGTATCCAGGTCGACCTCCAACTCCATTTTATCTTGATACTAAATAGACAGTTACAGTATAAACATTTACAAAACCTGACATTGCCAGCACCTCCCCGTGAGGTTTAGAGACTAACAATCTATTCACTGTCAGCATGTTCATAGACGCTCCATTAACTTTTTAAAAAAACTGTTTTAAAATAAATTTAGAGTACCCAATTATTTTCTTTTCCAATTAAGGGGCAATTTAGCGTGGCCAATCCACCTACCCTGCACATCTTTGGGTTGTGGGGGCGAGACCCACGCAGACACGGGGAGAATGTGCAAACTCCACACGGACAGTGACCCGGGGCCGGGATCGAACCGGATCCTCGGTGCCGCGACTCAGCAGTGCTACCATTTTTTATAAAAAATAATTTTTATTAAACGTTTTCATAAAATATCAATAACAAAATGAGAAAGAAAAAAGAACCCAACAGGGGTAAGTACAAAACACAATCTAAAAAAGCAACCCCCCAAACCCCCCCGACCCCCCCCCCCCCCCCACCGCCTAAAGAACCCTTGTACCGACCCTCTCAAGGCGAATTTCACCCTCTCCAATTTAATGAACCCCGCCATATCGCTGATCCAGGATTCCACGCTTGGGGGCCTCGTACCTTTCCACTGAAGGAGAATCCTTCGCCGGGCTACCAGGGACGCAAAGGCCAGAATTCCGGCCTCTTTCGCCTCCTGCATTCCCGGCTCCTCTGACACCCCAAATATTGCGAGGTACCAGCCCGTTCTGACCCTGGATCCTACCACCCTCGACACTGTCCTCGCTACACCCTTCCAAAATTTCTCCAGCGCTGGGCATGCCCAGAACATATGGGTGTGATTTGCTGGGCTCCCTGAGCACCTAACACACCTGTCCTCACCCCCAAAGAACCGGCTCATCCTTGTCCTGGTCATGTGTGCCCTGTGCAGCACCTTAAACTGTATGAGGCTGAGCCTCGCGCACGATGAGGAAGAATTCACCCTCCCTAGGGCATCTGTCCACGGCCCTTCCTCAATTTCCTCTCCCAACTCGTCCTCCCACTTACCTTTCAAATCCACCACCGAGGCCTCCTCCACCTCCTGCATCACCTGGTAAGTTTCCGAGATCTTCCGCACTCCCACCCACCCCCCCGAGCGCACCCTGTCCTGTACTGCGTGTGGCAGTAGTCGCGGGAATTCCACCACCTGCCGTCTGGCAAACGCTCTTACCTGTAAGTACCTGAAGGTGTTCCCCGGGGGAACCCGTACTTTTCCAGCTCACACAAGCTCGCGAACTTCCCGTCCACAAACAGGTCCCCCAACTTTCGTATCCCTGCCCTGTGCCACCACGAAAACCCTCCACCTGTTCTTCCTGGGGCGAACCGGTAGTTATCCCGTAATGGGGTCCACGCCGAGGCCCCAACTTCCCCCCTATGCCGCCTCCACTGCCCCCAAATTTTGAGGGCAGCCACCACCACCGGGCTCGTGGTATACCTCCTTGGAGGGAGCGGCAGCGGCGCCGTTGCCAGCGCCCCAGATTCGTACCCACAGAGGACGCTGTCTCCAGCCTCTTCCATGCAGCCCCCTCCCCCTCCATCACCCACTTGCGCACCATTGTCGCATTGGCGGCCCAGTAGTACCCACAGAGGTTGGGCAGCGCCAGCCCCCCCCTATCTCTACTCCGCTCCAGGAACACCCTTCTCACCCTCGGAGTCCCTCGCGCCCACACAAACCCCATTATACTCCTGTTAACCCGCCTGAAAAAAGCCTTCGGGATAAACACGGGGAGGCACTGGAACAGGAACAAAAACCTTGGGAGCACCGTCATTTTGATTGACTGCACCCTACCCGCCAAGGACAGCGGCAACGCGTCCCACCTCTTGAACTCCTCCTCCATTTGCTCCACCAGCCTTGTAAAGTTCAGCCTATGCAGGGCCCCCCAGCTCCTGGACCCCCAAATATCTGAAGCTCCTCTCCGCCCTTTTTAGTGGGAGCACCAATCCCCCTCTCCTGGTCCCCTAGCTGAACTACGAACAGCTCGCTCTTCCCCATGTTGAGCTTGTACCCCGAAAAGTCCCCGAATTCCCTAAGAATCCTCATTACCTCTGGCATTCCTCCCACCGGGTCCGCCACATACAGCAGCAGGTCGTCCGCATAAAGCGACACCCTATGCTCCTCCCCACCCCGCACCAACCCCCTCCAGTTCCTCGACTCTCTCAGTGCCATAGCCAGGGGTTCAATCGCCAGTGCGAAGAGCAGGGGGGACAGGGGACAGCCCTGTCTCGTCCCTTGGTGCAACCGAAAGTACTTGGGCCTCCTCTGATTTGTGGCCACACTCGCCATCGGGACCTCATACAACAGCCTAACCCATCTGACAAACCCCTCCCCAAACCCAAACCTCTTCAGCACCTCCCACAGGTACCCCCACTCTTTTTAAAAAAAAAATATTTTATTGAAAATTTTTGGTCAACCATCACAGTGCATTGTGTATCCTTTACATAATAATATAACTGTATAAATAACAATGACCTGTTTTATAAACAAAGAATAAATAATATATAACTAAAACTAAAACTAAATGGCAACTGCCTTGTCTCAGATAAACACTCTCCAAAAATATGATTTAACAGTCCAATATACAATTATTTATAGCAACGACCTATACATATTATACATATATATTAACAACCCTGAGAGTCCTTCTGGTTCCTCCTCTCTCCCCCCCCCCCCGGGCTGCTGCTGCTGCCTTCTTCTTTTCCATTCCCTCTATCTTTCTGTGAGGTATTCGACGAACGGTTGCCACCGCCTGGTGAACCCTTGAGCCGATCCCCTTAGGACGAACTTAATCCGTTCCAGCTTTATAAACCCTGCCATGTCATTTATCCAGGTCTCCACCCCCGGGGGCTTGGCTTCCTTCCACATCAACAGTATCCTGCGCCGGGCTACTAGGGACGCAAAGGCCAAAACATCGGCCTCTCTCGCCTCCTGCACTCCCGGCTCTTGTGCAACCCCAAATATAGCCAACTCCCAGCTTGGTTCGACCTGGACCCCCACTACTTTCAAAAGCACCTTTGTCACCCCCACCCAGAACCCCTGTAGTGCCGGACATGACCAGAACATGTGGGTGTGATTCGCTGGGCTTCTCGAGCATCTCGCACACCTATCCTCTACCCCAAAAAATTTACTGAGCCGTGCTCCAGTCATATACGCCCTGTGTAACACCTTAAATTGAATCAGGCTTAACCTGGCACACGAGGACGATGAGTTTACCCTACTTAAGGCACCCTCCTCAATCTCCTCCCCCAGCTCTTCTTCCCATTTCCCTTTCATCTCATCTACCATAATCTCCCCCTCGTCCCTCATTTCCCTATATATATCTGACACCTTACCGTCCCCCATCCATGTCTTTGAGATCACTCTGTCCTGCACCTCATGCGTCGGGAGCTGCGGGAATTCCCTCACCTGTTGCCTCGCAAAAGCCCTCAGTTGCATATACCGGAATGCATTCCCTTGGGGCAACCCATATTTCTCGGTCAGCGCTCCCAGACTTGCGAACTTCCCATCCACAAACAGATCTTTCAGTTGCGTTACTCCTGCTCTTTGCCATATTCCAAATCCCCCGTCCATTCTCCCCGGGGCAAACCTATGGTTATTTCTTATCGGGGACCCCACCAAGGCTCCCGTCTTTCCCCTATGCCGTCTCCACTGTCCCCAAATTTTCAAAGTCGCCACCACCACCGGGCTTGTGGTGTATTTCTTCGGTGAGAACGGCAATGGGGCCGTCACCATAGCTTGTAGGCTAGTCCCCCTACAGGACGCCCTCTCCAATCTCTTCCACGCCACTCCCTCCTCTTCTCCCATCCACTTACTCACCATTGAGATATTGGCGGCCCAGTAGTACTCACTTAGGCTCGGTAGTGCCAGCCCCCCCCTATCCCTACTACGCTGTAAAAACCCCTTCCTCACTCTCGGGGTCTTCCCGGCCCACACAAAACTCATGATACTCTTTTCGATCCTTTTGAAAAAAGCCTTCGTGATCACCACCGGGAGGCACTGAAACACAAAGAGGAATCTCGGGAGGACTACCATTTTAACCGCCTGCACCCTCCCTGCCAGTGACAGGGATACCATGTCCCATCTCTTGAAGTCCTCCTCCATTTGTTCCACCAATCGCGTTAAATTTAACATATGCAAAGTACCCCAATTCTTGGCTATCTGGATCCCCAAGTAACGAAAGTCCCTTGTTACCTTCCTCAGCGGAAAGTCCTCTATTTCTCTGCTCTGCTCCCCTGGATGCACCACAAACAACTCACTTTTCCCCATGTTCAGTTTATATCCTGAGAATTCTCCAAACTCCCGAAGTGTCCGCATTATCTCTGGCATCCCCTCCGCCAGGTCCGCTACATATAACAACAAATCATCCGCATACAGAGATACCCGGTGTTCTTCTCCTCCTCTAAGTACTCCCCTCCACTTCTTGGAACCCCTCAATGCTATTGCCAGGGGCTCAATCGCCAGTGCAAACAATAATGGGGACAGAGGGCATCCCTGCCTTGTCCCTCTATGGAGCCGAAAGTATGCAGATCCCCGTCCATTCGTGACCACACTCGCCACTGGGGCCCTATACAAAAGCTGCACCCATCCAACATACTCATCTCCAAAACCAAATCTCCTCAGCACCTCCCACAGATAATCCCACTCCACTCTATCAAATGCTTTCTCGGCATCCATCGCCACCACTATCTCCACTTCCCCCTCTGGTGGGGGCATCATCATTACCCCTAGCAGCCTCCGTATATTCGTATTCAGCTGTCTCCCCTTCACAAACCCAGTTTGGTCTTCATGGACCACCCTCGGGACACAATCCTCTATCCTCATTGCCATTACCTTGGCCAGAATCTTAGCGTCTACATTTAGGAGGGAAATAGGTCTATAGGACCCGCATTGCAGCGGGTCCTTTTCCTTCTTTAGGAGAGGCGACATCGTTGCCTCAGACATAGTCGTGGGCAGCTGTCCCCTTTCCTTTGCCTCATTAAAGGTCCTCATCAGTAGCGGGGCGAGCATGTCCACATATTTCCTGTAAAATTCAACTGGGAATCCATCCGGTCCCGGAGCCTTCCCTGCCTGCATGCTCCTAATTCCTTTCACTACTTCCTCTATTTCAATCTGTGCTCCCAGTCCCACCCTTTCCTGCTCCTCCACCTTGGGAAATTCCAGCCGGTCCAGAAAGCCCATCATTCTCTCCCTCCCATCCGGGGGTTGAGCTTCGTATAATTTTTTATAAAATGCCTTGAACACTCCATTCACTCTCTCCGCTCCCCGCTCCATCTCTCCTTCCTCATCCCTCACTCCCCCTATTTCCCTCGCTGCTCCCCTTTTCCTCAGTTGGTGGGCCAGCAACCTGCTCGCCCATATTCGTACTGTACACCCTGTGCCTTCCTCCACTGTGCCTCTGCAGTACCCATTGTCAGCAAGTCAAATTCTACGTGTAGCCTTTGCCTTTCCCTGTACAGTCCCTCCTCCGGTGCCTCCGCATATTGCCTATCCACCCTCAGAAGTTCTTGCAGCAACCGCTCCCGTTCCCTACTCTCCTACTTTCCTTTATGTGCCCTTATTGATATCAGCTCCCCTCTAACCACTGCCTTCAGCGCCTCCCAGACCACTCCCACCTGGACCTCCCCATTATCATTGAGTTCCAAGTACTTTTCAATGCACCCCCTCACCCTTAGACACACACCCTCATCTGCCATTAGTCCCATGTCCATTCTCCAGGGTGGGCGCCCTTCTGTTTCCTCCCCTATCTCCAAGTCCACCCAATGTGGAGCGTGATCCGAAATGGCTATAGCCGTATACTCCGTTCCCCTCACCTTCGGGATCAACGCCCTTCCCAAAACAAAAAAGTCTATTCGCGAATAGACTTTGTGGACATAGGAGAAAAACAAAAACTCCTTACACCTAGGTCTGCTAAATCTCCACGGGTCTACTCCTCCCATCTGCTCCATAAAATCTTTAAGCACCTTGGCTGCTGCCGGCCTCCTTCCAGTCCTGGACCTCGATCTGTCCAGCCCTGGTTCCAACACCGTATTGAAATCTCCCCCCATTACCGTCCTAGCATACGCCTCATAAAATTGGCATCATCCCAGTTCGGGGCATATACGTTTACCAAAACCACCGTCTCCCCCTGTAGTTTGCCACTCACCATCACGTATCTGCCCCCGCTATCCGCCACTATAGTCTTTGCCTCAAACATTACCCGCTTCCCCATCAATATAGCCACCCCCCTGTTTTTCGCATCTAGCCCCGAATGGAACACCTGCCCCACCCAACCTTTGCGTAGTCTCACCTGGTCTATCAGTTTCAAGTGCGTTTCCTGTAACATAACCACGTCTGCCTTAAGTTTCTTAAGGTGTGCGAGTACCCGTGCCCTCTTTATCGGCCCGTTCAGCCCTCTCACGTTCCACGTTTATGGGCAGCACGGTAGCATAGTGGTTAGCACAATTGCTTCACAGCGCCAGGGTCCCAGGTTCGATTCCGGCTTGGGTCACTGTCTGTGCGGAGTCTGCACATCCTCCCCGTGTGTGCGTGGGTTTCCTCCGGGTGCTCCGGTTTCCTCCCACAGTCCAAAGATGTGCAGGTTAGGTGGATTGGCCATGATAAATTGCCCTTGGTGTCCAAAATTGCCCTTAGTGTTGGGTTGGGTTATGGGGATAGGGTGGAGGTGTTGACCTTGGGTAGGGTGCTCTTTCCAAGAGCCGGTGCAGACTCGATGGGCCGAATGGCCTCCTTCTGCACTGTAAATTCTATGATAATCTATGATCAGCCGGGTTGGGGGGCTTTTTACCCCCCCCCCCTTGTCGATTAGCCATCCCCTTTTTCCATCTCCTCACCCGGTTCCCACGCAGCTGTGTCCCCCCCAGGCGGTGCCCCCCTGCCCATCCCACCCCATGCCAGCTCCCCCCTCTCCCCAGCAGCAGCAGCCCAATAATTCCCCCCCCCCCCCCCGCTAGATCCCCCACTAGCGTAGTTACACCCCCCATGTTGCTCCCAGAAGTCAGCAAACTCTGGCCGACCTCGGCTTCCCCCGTGACCTCGGCTCGCACCGTGCGACGCCCCCTCCTTCCTGCTTCCCGATTCCCGCCATGATTATCATAGCGCGGGAACCGAGCCCGTGCTTCCCCCTTGGCCCCGCCCCCAATGGCCAACGCCCCATCTCCTCCACCTCCTTTCCTCCCCCCACCACCTCCTGTGGAAGAGAGAAAAGTTACCACATCGCAGGATTAATAACATAAAACTCCTCTTTCCCCCCCTTTTTACCCCCTCTTCGCCCCCCATACTCGCCCCACCACTTTGTTTCAAACGTTCTTTTTTTAATAACCCGCTCATTCCAATTTTTCTTCCACGATAAAAGTCCACGCCTCATCCGCCGTCTCAAAGTAGTGGTGCCTCCCTTGATATGTGACCCACAGTCTTGCCGGTTGCAGCATTCCGAATTTTATCTTCTTTTTGTGAAGCACCGCCTTGGCCCGATTAAAGCTCGCCCTCCTTCTCGCCACCTCCGCACTCCAGTCTTGGTATACGCGGATCACTGCGTTCTCCCACTTACTGCTCCGAGTTTTCTTTGCCCATCTAAGGACCATCTCTCTATCCTTAAAACGGAGGAATCTCACCACTATGGCTCTCGGAATTTCCCCTGCTCTCGGTCCTCGCGCCATCACTCGATATGCTCCCTCCACCCCCAGCGGACCCGCCGGGGCCTCCGCTCCCATTAGCGAGTGCAGCATCGTGCTCACATATGCCCCGACGTCCGCTCCCTCCGCACCTTCAGGAAGACCAAGAATCCTTAGGTTGTTCCTCCTCGCGTTGTTCTCCAGCGCCTCCAGCCTTTCCACACATCGTTTATGGTGTGCCTCGTGCATCTCCGTCTTCACCACCAGGCCCTGTATGTCGTCCTCATTCTCGGCAGCCTTTGCCTTTACGACCCGAAGCTCCCGCTCCTGGGTCTTTTGCTCCTCCTTTAGCCCTTCGATCGCCTGTAATATCGGGGCCAACAGCTCCTTCTTCATTTCCTTTTTGAGTTCTTCCACGCAGCGTTTCAAAAACTCGTGTTGTTCAGGGCCCCATATTAAACTGCCACCTTCCGATGCCATCTTGGTTTTTGCTTGCCTTCCTTGCCGCTGCTCTAAAGGATCCACCGCAATCCGGCCACTTTCCTCTCCTTTTTTCATCCGTATCCAGGGGGGATTCCCTTCTGGTTCACCGCACAGGACTTTTAGCCGTTAAAATTGCCTTTGGGGCTCTTATTAAGAGCCCAAATGTCCGTTCCACCGGGAGCTGCCGAAACGTGCGACTCAGCTGGTCATCGCCGCACCCGGAAGTGAGGTACCCCCACTCTACCCTATCGAAGGCTTTCTCAGCGTCCATCGCCACCACTATCTCCGCCTCCCCCTCCCTCGCCGGCATCATGATAACGTTCAAAAGCCTCCGCACATTCGCGTTCAACTGTCTCCCCTTCACAAACCCCGTCTGGTCTTCATGGATGATCTGCGGCACACAATCCTCAATCCTCGTGGCTAACACCTTCGCCAGCACCTTGGCATCTACGTTTAGCAAGGAAATCGGTCTGTAAGACCCACATTGCAGGGGATCCTTGTCCCGCTTCAGGACCAAGAAGATCAGTGCCCGGGACATCGTCGGGGGTAAAGCCCCCCCCCCCCCCCCCCCCCCCCCCCCCCTTGCCTCATTAAAGGTCCTAACTAACAGCGGGCCCAACAGGTCCATATATTTTTTATAGAACTCGACCGGGAAACCGTCCGGCCCCCGTGCGTTCCCCACCTGCATGCTTCCTATCCCTTTGATCAGCTCCTCCAGCCCAATCGGGGCCCCCAGTCCCATCACCAGTCCCTCTTCCACCTTTGGAAACCTCAATTGGTCCAGGAAATGGCCCATCCCTCCCTCCTCCCGTGGGGGCTCGGATCGGTACAATTCCTCGTAGAAGTCCATGAAGATCCCATTGATGCCAACCCCACTCCGCACCACGCTCCCTCCCCTGTCCTTAACTCCCTCGATCTCCCTAGCTGCGTCCCGCTTCCGAAGCTGATGCGCCAGCATCTGGCTTGCCTTTTCCCCATACTCGTAGACCGCCCCCTGGGCCTTCCTCTACTGCACCTCCGCCTTCCTGGTGGTCACCAGGTCGAATTCGGCCTGGAGGCTACGCCTCTTCCTCAACAATCCTTCCTCATGCTCTTCCGCATACCTCCTGTCTACCCTCACCATCTCCCCCACCAGCCTCTCCCTCTCCCCCCGCTCCCTCCGCTCCTTGTGGGCCCTAATGGAGATCAGCTCTCCCCTCACCACCGCCTTCAGTGCCTCCCATACCATCCCCACTCTGACCTCCCCGTTGTCGTTGGTCTCCAAGTACCTCTCTATACTTCCTCGGACCCGCCCCCTCACCTCCTCGTCCGCCAACAGCCCCACTTCCAAGCGCCACAGCGGGCGCTGGTCCCTCTCCTCCCCCATCTCCAAGTCCACCCAATGCGGGGCGTGGTCCGAAATTGCTATTGCCGAATACTCGGTATCCTCTACTCTCGCTATCAGCGCCCTACTCAAAATGAAAAAGTCGATTCGAGAATAAGCCTTATGGACATGTGAGAAGAATGAAAATTCCCTAGCCCCCGGCCTTGCAAATCTCCAAGGGTCCACCCCTCCCATTTGGTCCATAAATCCGCATAACGCTCTAGCCGCCGCCGGCTTCCTACCCGTCCTAGACCTGGAGCGATCCAGTGCCGGATCCAACACCGTGTTAAAGCCTCCCCCCATTATCAGGCCCCCCACTTCCAAGTCTGGGATCCAACCCAACATACGTCGCATAAGACCCGCGTTGTCCCAGTTCGGGGCATACACAATGACCAGTACCACCCTCTCTCCCTGCAGCTTACCACTTACCATTATGTACCTACCGCCATTATCTGCCACAATGCTCGACGCCTCAAATGACACCTTCTTTCCCACCAAGATCGCCACCCCTCGATTTTTGGCACCTCGCCCCGAGTGAAACACCTGACCTACCCACCCTTTCCTCAGTCTTACCTGGTCTGCCACCTTCAGGTGTGTCTCCTGGAGCATAACCACATCCGCCTTGAGCCACTTCAGGTGCGCGAACACGCGGGCCCGCTTAACCGGCCCATTCAGTTCCCTTACATTCCAGGTTATCAGCCTGATCAGGGGGCTACCCGCCCCCCCCCCCCTCCCCCGCTGACTAGCCATTACCCCTCCTCGGCCAGCCACACGCCCGCACCCCACACCCGGCCCGTTCCCCACAGCAGCATACCCCCGTCTCGACACCCCCCCCCCCACTCGCTCCAGCTCCTCCTTGACCTTAGCAGCAGCAACTCGATTCCCCCCCCCCCCCCCCCCCCCCCCCGGGCTAGGACCCATCCTAGCTGGTTTACTCCCCCCATTGCACTTCCGCAAGTCAGCTGACTCCTGCTGACCCCGGCCACTCCCGCCTCCCCTTCGACTCCTCCCATTGTGTGGCACACCCTCCTCTCCCGCTCCTTTATCCACAGGCTCTCCCCCTCCGTTCTAAGCGCGGGAAACAATCCTCGCTTCCCCGCCCCGGCCCCCCCCCCCCCCAAGTCGTCAACGCGGGAAAAAAGCCCGCGCTCTCCACCTACCAGGCCCCGCCACCAACCAAAACAGTGCCACCCTCTCCAACCCGAAAGAGAAAAACACAGAGAAAAAGAAACCCAAACAATGCAAAGGCCCCCCCCCCCCCCACCCCCCCCCGGAACCAAAAATAGGCATAACATATCCACCGCAGTCCCCAATCGCCCATCCCGACCCTCAGTCTGTGTCCAGCTTCTCGGCCTGAACAAAGGCCCACGCCTCCTCCGGAGACTCAAAATAATGGTGCCGGTCCTTGTAGGTAACCCACAGTCGCGCCGGCTGCAACATGCCAGACTTCACCCCCTTCCTGTGCAGCACCGCCTTCGCTCGATTGTACCCGGCCCTCCTCTTCGCCACATTCGCACTCCAGTCCTGGTATATCCGAACCTCCGCGTTCTCCCACCTGCTGCTCCTCTCCTTCTTGGCCCACCTGAGCACACACTCCCGATCGACGAACCGATGGAACCGCACCAGCACCGCCCGCGGAGGCTCGTTAGCCTTGGGCCTCCTCGCCAAGACTCTATGGGCCCCTTCCAGCTCCAGGGGCCCCTGGAAGGACCCCGCTCCCACAGCGAGTTCAACATGGTGACCACAAAAGCCCCCACGTCCGGCCCCTCCAGCCCCTCCGGGAGGCCCAGAATCCGCAGTCCTCCGCCTCGACCGATTCTCCATCTCCTCGAACCGCTCCTGCCATTTCTTGTGGAGCGCCTCATGCGCCTCCACCTTTACCGCCAGGCCTAAGATCTTGTCCTCATTGTCAGAGATCTTTTGTCGAGCCTCTTGGATCGCCACCACCTGGGCCGTCTGTGTCTCCAGCAGCTTATCAATAGAAGCCTTCATCGGCTCTAGCAGGTCCGTTTTAATCTCTCTGAGGCAGTGCTGGATACCCTCCTGCTGCTCCTCTGTCCACTGCCTCCACGCTGCCTGGTCGCCGCCCGCCGCCATTTTGTCCTTCTTCCCTCGCACCTTCTTCAGGTCCACCACCACCTTTTTTGTCACCCCCGCTCCTAGTTAAAGCCATATACTGACGGGGAGCTATTATTAACTCCTTCCCACACCGGGAAATGTCGAAAAAGTGCCCTTGGGGGCCCTGAAAAGAGCCCTAAAGTCCGTTTTTGTGGGAGCCGCCGAATGTGCGACTTAGCTCCGCATAGCCGCAACCGGAAGTCTCGAGAGGGAATCCTTTTGGCAGTGTTCGCTTCACCAATCTGCCCCCAAAAGTCTGTGGAAACTCCTGAAAAAGGTCTGAGAGTCCGTTCCAGACGGGAGCTGCCGAATGCGCGACCTACTCCTCCATGGCCGCCACCGGAAGCCTCGTCCCCGCTTCTTCAATGGCCTTGGTAGATCTTTTCACAGTTGTTCCCTCTGCTGCTAGAATTCACCTTTAATAAAGGCCCTCAAGTCAGCTTGCAGCCTTTAAGCTTGCCCTTCCCCCGCCTGCATGCTGGAAGAGGCCTTGTTTATCCCGCAGTTATAGCCAAATCTTTTACTGTTTCTGCCGGGTCTGGTAACCAAGAGGCATACCATTCCTGGGGGACACTGTCGGGGGAATGTTGCAGTCTTCTTCCCACACTGGGAAATGTCGAACAAATGCCGTGGGGGCCCTGTAAAGAGCCAAAAATCCTGTTCCAAGCGGGAGCTACCGAACATGCGACCGAGCTCTGCATAGCCGCACCCGGAAGTCCTCACCACTATGCTACCATACCACCCCTCCGTTAACCACCAAGCCACCAAACTTGCCGCAGGGAGTATTTACATCAGGTCAGGTTCCTCCATTTTATCCTAAATTGAGGAGACAATTCCAACAATTTTAAGTTTGTAAAATTGTTAACATTGTAGAGACGTTCCAGCATTGGCTACATTTCCAAAAGTCCTCACTGGTTGTGAGATTGTGATTGTGTAAGGCGCCATCTAAATGCAAGTTATTTTATTTGGTTGGGAGGTAAACAAGGATAACAAATGGAAGTTAAATAGTCCGCGGGAGGGAACAAAATCTTATGGGAAGCAGGCGATTGGCGGAATATTACAACAGTTTGATTTGAGGTGTTTGGCAAAAGAACCGAACGAGATGTGAGGAAAAACATTTTTAACCCAGTGAGGGGTTAGGATCTGGAATTCCCAGCCTGAGAGTGTGGCAGGGGGGGCAGATCCAACTGCGGCATTCCAAAGGGAATTGGATCGTTATTTGAGGACAAAAGAATAGCAGGGCTAAAGGGGAAAGGGCAGTGGAGTGGGACCAGGCGAGTTGCTCGGGCAGAGAGACGGCACAGACATGAGGGACCGAATGGCCTCCTTCTGTGCTGTGACCATTCCTGTTGTGTAAGTTTCCGTAATTAACGTGTTTCCTGCTTGTTTTTTAAAACATTTTGCTCTCCAGTGGTACAAATACTACTCGCTGCTGAGGAGTCTGCCCCAGCTTTTGTGTCTGGCATTCCTAAGTCTGATTTATCCTTTGTTGCTGCTGAGGAGTAGTGGGACATCAGGCAACCTGCCCTGGCATCGGGTGAGTGTCAAGCATAACAATGGGGGCGTGTGGTTTGTGGGGGGTGAGGGGGCCGGGCATATACTCCAAACTGAGATGGAGTGTACTTTATGGAGGTAGATATTGGGAGGTTAATGGGGTGGCACAGTGGTTAGCACTGCTGCCTCACAAAGACAGGGGCCCAGCTTCAATTTTGGCCTTGGGTCACTGCCTGTGCGGAGTCTGCACGTTCTCCCCGCGTCTGCGTGCGTTTCCTCCGGGTGCTCCGGTTTCCTCCCACAGTCCAAAGATGCGCCGCTTAAGTGGATTGGCCGCGCTAAATTGCCCCTTTGTGTCAAAAGATGTTCGGGAAAGGTGGGGTTGCGGGGGGGTGGGCCGTGGTGGGGTGCTCTTCCAGCGGGTCGGTGCAGACTCGATGGGCCGAATGGCACTGTAGGCATTCTAAGCTCAAGAACACAAAAAAAAGGAGCAGGAGCAGGCCATTCAGCCCATCAAGCCTGCTCTGCCATTCATCTTGGTCCTCAACTCCATTTTCACGCGCGCTCCCCAAATCCCAGAATTCCTGGTGAGGCCAAAAATCTCTCTCTCCCCAGCCTTTAATGTGTTCAACGATATGGCATCCACTACCCTCTGGGGTGAAGAATTCCAAAGACACTCACTAAAATCGAAATGGAAGTAGGACAAGAAAACATCGATTCAAACTAAGTGGTAGCAGGGTGTGGGGGTGGGGTGGGGGGGGTGGTAATGTTCTTCCTACAATATGTGAGCTTCATACAACGTACCTGGAATGGACTCCTGAGCGCAGGTAAAAAGCCACCTGCGCTCAGGAGCCGGGGTGGCACGTAGTGCAATGGTTAGCACTGGGGCTATAGCACTGGTTTCTCTTGGCAATGCAGTTCAGTGCTGGGTTCCTCGGTCATTGTAGCGCTGTGCTGGGTTCCTCTGGCATTGCAGGGCAGTGGTGGGTTCCCCTGGCATTGCAGCTGGGGAGCATTGCAAAAGGTCATTGACCTTGGCAGGACTGGACGATCCCTCCGCCATCCAATGACGAGCCGCCTCTGCGCCTAAAATTACACGGCTGAGGGGGGGTGGGGGATAATCCCGGCCTATGTTTCTGATTAACACTGGGGCCTGGAATCTTGTGAGCAATTGGGAAAACCCCAGCCCGCTCGCTCTTCCCCTGTCCGAATTTCAAACCAGACCCCTTGTGCGACTGTGCCCGGGATTTTGTCTTTTCCCACGGGGTTGGGATTCGCAGTGTCTGCAAACCAGGATGGCGTGTGGACGTCGAGGCTGGCTGGTTACCTGTTCCTCGAGACAGCAGCCCAGCTCCCAACATCGCTTCAGGGCCCCTTAAACCTCAGCCCTGCCCAGCCACCCTGCCATCCACCCACCCTGTATCCCCCACAGTCACGCACCCAGCATTCACCAGGCCTCAGGAGCCAAGCAAGAGCAATGGGAATTCTCAGTCGGAAAAATAACTAAGCCTGTGACAACGTGATGTGCCTCACACTGCCTCCGATACTTCATAAAAACTCCACAAGGGGGAGGGGGAACGTTACTCCTTTAAGTGGCCATTAAGTTGTGTAAACAAACAGCTTAGCCCCCTGAAACCACAGCAAGGGTCACATATGTTACTGCAACCTCATAAAGCCGTCGCAAAAATATTCAAATGCTCAGCTTCCAGAGGAGAAGTCAAACTGAGGCTCCAAGCAGCTTGGACCAATGTTAAAGATCCCATTGTTCTATGTGAAGAAAAACAGGGGTGTTCCCTGGTCAAGGGTGGGGGGGGTGGGGGGGGGGGGGTCGATATTCCCGTCCTCTTGTTCTTACTTTTTAGCCTCTCGCCTCACTCCAGTGTGAGAAAACAATCAGTAGCTCCACCGTCTGTTCACGTCGCTGTTCAGGGCGCGGGGAAGCAAACAGCCGAACTGGAAATGAGGCAGTGGCGTTAGTGGTATTGTCGCTAGTAATCCAGGGACCCAGGGTAATGGCCTGCGGACTTGGGTTCGAATCTCGCTAGAGCAGGTGATGGAATTGGAATTCAATTCTAAAAAATCTGGAATTGAAAGTCTTAAGAGTATCCAATTCTTATTTTCTTCCAATCATGGGGCAATTTAGCACCTCCCCTGCACATCGTTTTGGGTTGTGGGGGTGAGACCCATGCAGACATGGAGAATGTGCAAACTCCACACGGACAGTGACCCGGGGGGCCAGGATCGAACCCGGGTCCTCGGCCCCGTGAGGCAGCAGTGCTAACCGCTGTGCCGCCGTTCCTGATCTGAAAGTCTAATGCTGACCGTGAAACCATTGTTTTGGGTGATCTTATAGAGGTCTACAAAATAACGAGGGGCATAGATAAGGTAGATAGTCAGCATCTTTTCCCAAAGGGAGAGGAGTCTAAAACAGAGGGCACAGGTTTAAGGTGAGAGGGGAGAGATACAAAAGAGTCCCGAGGGGCAATTTGTCACATACAGAAGGTGGTGAGTGTCTGGAACGGGGCAGTAGTAGAGACGGGTACAATTTTATCTTTTAAAAAGCCATTTAGACAGTTGTGTGGCCCTATTATGTATTTCCTTTTCTTTTCATATACTAAATGACCTGTTTGAGCTGCTCGTCGGAAAATACTTTTCACTGTACCTCGGTACAAGTGCCAATAAACAAATCCAATCCAATCCAATATGGGTACAGAGGGATCTGGGCCAAATGGGGACAATTGGAACGAGCTTAGTGGTAAAAATTGGGCGGCATGGACAGGTTGGGCCGAAGGGCCTGTTTCCATGCTGTAAACCTCTATGACTCTATAGAATTCATCCTCACCCAACATCGAATGCTGATTGATATTATTGCCTGGTTTTGAA